>NC_092460.1:3097519-3245019 GCF_047495875.1 Pithys albifrons albifrons | reverse complement strand
CCATATTTATACAAACACTGCCCAAGTCCAGCTTAGACTGTCCAGCTGAATTACCCACAGACTCTTTAAGTTGTCTGAGTAAAGGTGAATTTCAGACAAAACCATTCCTGAGAAGGAGCTGAAAAAGCAAAGAGATTTGAGGTGGAATTAAATCAGTGTTGGGTCTGATCTTGCTGTGGAGAGAGGAAAAAAAACCCCAGCTCTGTTGGTCTAAAACCTGCCCTTCCCTCCCTTCCCCAAGCTCATTTTCCCCATGTCTGCACAGAGTTTTTTTTTTCCCTGGCACATTTTCCCTGTGGAAATCCAGCATGTTCCATAAGGGGCTTTGGGGAATATATTTTTCTGCTGCTGTTGAACATACAAATGATTGTCTACACAGCCAAGGAAGAAAATGTAGGAAATAAAACAGAAACCTGTTTTCTGGTGCCCACCTCAAGATGAGCAGTAAAATGAGATTAAACAGAACAAGCCCTTTCCCTGCATGTGAGAGATACATGATCTAGACTTTATAATTATTTCTTTGAATGAGATTTCATTTAGTTCTACCTTAATTTTAACCATCAGAGTGAGGCACCTGGAGCTGAATTTTACAATCCCCATCCCTCAGCTGAAAAACCTCCAGGGATGGGGAATCCACCCCCTCTCTGGGCAGCCCATTCCAATCCCTGAGCACTCTCTCTGCAAAGAAGTTTTTTCTGCTCTCCAACTTCAATTTCCCCTGGCAGAGCTTGAGCCCATCGTGCCCCCTTGTCCTATTGCTGAGTGCCTGGGAGAAGAGACCAACCCCCACCTGGCCACAACTTCCCTTCAGGCAGTTCCAGACAGTGCTGAGGTCACCTCTGAGCCTCCTCTTCTCCAGGCTGAACACCCCCAGCTCCCTCAGCCTCTCCCCACAGCACTTGTGCTCCAGTCCCTTCTCCAGCCTCGTTGCTCTTCTCTGGACTCGCTCCAGCCCCTCAATGTCCTTTCTGAACTGAGGGGCCCAGAACTGAACACAACACTCAAGGTGTGGCCTCCCCAAGGCAGAGTCCAGGGGAAGGGTCACTGCCCTGGGCCTGCTGGCCACGCTAGTTTGGATCCAGGCCAGGATCCCCTTGGCCTTCTTGGCCACCTGGGCACACTGGTGGCTCCTGTTGAGCTTCCTGTCCCTCAGTCCCCCCAGGTCCCTCTGCCTGGCTGCTCTCCAGCCACTCTGTGCCCAGCCTGGAGCGCTGCAGGGCTTGGGGTGGCCAAAGGGCAGGACCTGCACTTGGCCTTGTTGAACTCCATCCCATTGGAATCAGCCCATCTCTCCAGTCTCTCCAGATCCCTCTGCAGAGCCCTCCTGCCTTCCAGCAGGTTGACACTCCCTCCCAGCTTGGTGTCATCAGCAAATTTGCTGCTGATGGACTCAATCCCCTCATCTAAATCATCAATAAAATGTTAAACAGGACTGGGCCCAGCACAGACCCCTGGGGACACCACTGGTGACCGGCCACCAGCTGGATGCAGCTCCATTCACCAGCACTCTCTGGGCCCGACCCTCCAGCCAGCTCCTAATCCAGGAGAGGGTACACTTGTCCAGGCCATGGGCTACCAGCTTTTCCAGGAGTATATTATGGGAGACAGTGTCAAAGGCCTTGCTGAAGTCCAGATAGACACATCCACAGCCTTCCCCTCATCCACCAGGTGGGTCACCTGATCGTAAAAAGAGATCAGGTTGGTCAGACAGGACCTGCCCCTCCTAAACCCAGTGGTCACCATGTGACAACTCTTTTCATAAGAGCAAACAAATTGCTAACTAGAAACAAACACAGAGTGGAATTCCATATCCTGCAGTGTTCACCTGGTGTGTCACCTCAGGGCTGTTGTCCCCAGTCCCTCCTGTCCCTCTCTGTACCAAGGGGTGGGTGTTGCTGTGGTCACACAGGGGACAGGCAGATGCTGCTCCACCCATGGGGCTCTTCCAGAGAAGGCATCAGGATAATTGCAAGGGATATTGCTTGTTCCTCTGTGTCTTCAGATAATCATTTTATAACCTTGGCTGTGTCCTCTGGAAGGATTTGAGGGCACAGTGGTTGTGAGAAATCACCTGGGAGTATTTTTATCCCTGTGCCTTGTCCCTCCTGCATGGACTGGGAGGCTGCTCAGTGCCTCAAACTCTGCTACTCCACTTCTCGAGCTTTAACTGTGTTTCACCATCTATTGAGGGTTTTTTTGAACCTCAGAATTTCTGATTCTTGAGGATTTGGGAACTTCAGACCAGCTGACACACCTTTGTGCAGGGTTTGGCTGCTGCTGAGCCCCAAAACTGCAGGTATTGCCATCAGCTGGTGCACAGATGAGCTGGATTTGAACCCTGAACTTCACCACCTCCTGCACCCCAGAGCTCTGGGTCCTCATGATGCCAAGCACCTCCTGCATGAGCTGGGGAGGGATTTTCTGTGTCCTTGTGGCTCCCCCTCTGCAGACACAGCCAGGCCAGACCCAGCTGGGCACTGAAGGTGTTGGTCTGTGTTCTCCTCCAGCAGCCCTGCACTGGTGGGACTGGGATTGAGGACACTGGGACAGGAGGTGTGACAAGGAGACCTGGAGGAGCCCTTTCCAAAGGGATGGTGAGCAGAAAGAATAAGGGGCTTTAAATAAATCAGACACTCCCATAGCAAAAAAACATCCTGGAAAAATGCAGAAGTTCCTGAAAGGCACAAGACTTAAGACCCTTCAAGGGCATCTTGAGCCTCAGAGTTCCTGTTCAGTGGGACCTGGTCCTTGGTGAGGTTACGAAGGGCTGTGCCTGGACCTATCCCAAGGTGTTGTAAGGAGCCTGAACATTGTATCTAAGCTTGGGAAAGCAGCCCAAGTCCTCTCTGGGAGTTGGCCCTCAGTCAGTGCTTTCATTGCACTATTAAAATATCATAAGCAGGCAGGGAATTCAGAATTCCCCCTCTCTGTAACATCCCCATCTCCTCAGAGTTGCCAGATAAATGCAGTTTTTTTTCTTTCTCCCCCATACAAAACAACAAGCTTAGCTGCTTCTCTGAGACTCTTCATTTTCACCACATCAGGAACTTATTAATTCTTGATGAGAATTCAAGCATTAATCAATTCTTGATTGAATTCTCCCCAGAGGGAAAGAGGAGAAACTGGGCCAGGTTTGCCTTTTGGCTGCTCTGAGTTCTGTCTCTGCCTCAGCAGAGTGGGATGATCACTCTGATCTTCAGCTCCACAGCAAGTGCATCTCCTCAGCTGATGGGGCACTCTGGAGACAATCTCCCTGCTCCATGCACTGTCTGATGAAGACAAAAGGGCCAGAGACCTTTTCCTTTCCAAAATGCTGTAAAACCTCCAGGTAAAAGTGCTGCTTTTATTGTTTTCTCCTTCATTCCATGGAAAAGAGTTAACAGATAATCTTATGAGAAATAAGTCCAAACAACCCAAGGAAATGTCCCTCTTAATTGCAGGAGAGAACCAGCTGTTGAAGCCACAGTTGGTGGCAGTGCAATCATAGAATGGGTTGGGTTTGAAGGGACCTTAATGGCCATCCAATGCCACCCCCTGTCACAGGCAGGGACACCTCCCACCAGCCCAGGTTGCTCCAAGCCCTGTCCAACCTGGCCTTGGACACTTCCAGGGCTGGGGCAGCCCAAAGTTGCAATGCTCAACAACAGTGCAATGAGCACCCTTAGCATGTGGTACCTTCAAGGTCGTTCTCTCCCCTTCCACAGTAGGATGTGGAAGATGGGGAGCAGCCAAACTGCTCTCTCCTCGCCCAAACCCTGCACTGGAGCTGTCCAACAGCACTGCAAAAATGAACTCATGTCTGGTTGAATTTGTGCTACTCATCCTCAGTGGTTTCTTCCTTCCTCTCTCCTTCATTCTCATGCAGTTGAAAAATGCGTTTATTTTTTATTCCTTCCAGCATTCAAAGTCAACCTCCCCTGCTTTGAAGAGGTTGCACTGGGAGGAGCCACCTCCCCTGTGCCAGCATAACCTCACTCCCAGCACTGCCTGGAGGATGGCAGGGCTGTGGGGACCCTCCTCCCAGACCCAAAGGGAATGGCAGTGTTTGGGCACTGCCCTGGGGCTTGGGCAGGGAGCTGAGCTGCCTCAAGAGATGGCTGTGGAGAAGCCACAGAGCTGGAGCAGGTTTTAAGCTCCTTTATTCAGATTTTTAGGTGTTTAATGTAGTGGCATTGTGGTCCTGAGGGCCCTGGGAAAAGCAGAAGGGAACAGGATGAGCTTTACCTCAGTGCCAGAGGGTGGTTGCCAGGCTGGAACTGGAGGGCTCCTGGTGGCACCAAGGGAGGTTTAGGTTATGTATTAGGAAACAGTTCACTGAAAGGATTGTCAAGGGCTGGAACAGCCTGTCCAGGGAAGAAATGGTGGAGTCACCATCCCTAGAGGGACTTAAGAGCTGTAGCTGTGGCACTTGGGGACATGGGGCAGGGTGGACTTGGCACTGTTAGGGGAGCACTTGGAGCAGATGGTCTTAAAGGTCTTTTCTAGCCTAAACTGTTCTGTAACAGTGGCTTTTCTGGGTCATTTCCTCTGAGAAAGCCAATGCAGAAGGTCTCAAATGGCTGGTGGGAGATTGCTCTTGGTGTTTCTTGAAAACTGTGGCTGATGTTTGCCCAACTCAAGGTGAGTCACATCAGTAGGAAGGAGCTCTATTTTAGATCCCATCTCCACAGCAAGAGAGTCCTGAATGGAAAATCAGAGGTTGCTCTGTGCAGAAAAGGATGGTTTGTTTATGTGTAGTTTGTGCTAATGGGGAAAAAAGTCTCAATCTATTTACTGTTCTCCAAAAGATCCGGTTTTACAAAATTTATAATAAAACTTCCTTAATTCTTCCCCTCCTCCTTATCCCTAAAATGTTGTGTGGGGTAATTAGGAGCACAGCAGAGAATGTAAATGAAGAGTTAAACAGAGTAAGACAAAAAAAAACACATGAAAAAATACATGTCCAGTGAGTTTAAACCTGTTTCATAATGTCAGGAGAGACAGGAGAGAAAAGAAGTTCCTCCAGCCCAACTGCAGATGGACCCAGAGCTGTTGGAGTCTCTGTCCTCTCCTGGCAGGGAGGGAGGAGGGACATGTTGCTGCTTCACAGGAGGGAATAATTTATATCCCAGCAGTGATTAAGAGGCAGTTAAACAGCAGCTCCTCTCATCAGACTCTGTTAAATCAGTAAGTCTGCCTAACTGGCACCTAAAATTTTTAAGAGCCGTCTGAGCTACTCTTTGGATCGTTAATGTTTATTTTTAATAAGTCCTGGCTGGCTGGGGAAGTTTCAATAGGCTGGAAGAAAGCTCGTGTTCTGCCATTATTTAAAGAGGCTAAATGGGCTGACCTGAGTAATTACAAGGCTGTCAGACGAGCGTTCAATCAATATGTGTTTCATAGCAGCAAATGTAAGGTCATAGATCTAAGAATAATGAATGGAGCTGATCCGGGCAGGATAGGAGATTTTATCCCAGGAAGCAGAGAACAGCAGGGGAATGCTGAAGAGCTCTGGGGAGGATCTGGCTCCCTCTGTCACGAGGAGACTCATGAGGGGATGCTGCTGTCCTGTTCTTCTGTCTATGGATCCTGGAGACACTTGGAAATTCAGAGGGAGTTCAGGACAAAGTCCCCAGAATGATTAAAGATTTTGCAATCCAGCCTTGCAAAGCTGGAGCCTTCTCAAGGAGCAGAGGAAAGGGGAAGGACTTCCCAGCAGGTCCCTAATGATCCGTGCTGGGGTTGTGCTGGCAGAACTCAGGGTGGCTGCAGCTCTGACCCAGCAGCTCAGCCGTGACTGTGTGTGCAGTGCTCCTTAATTAATTACTGATTAACTGGCACCGTGGCCAAGCTCCACCTCTGGATTTCTGTGCAGTAATCTTCATCTTTCCAACCATCTTTGGCCTGGTCCTCCACCCAGTGCAGGGCTGAGCTGGTGGCCAAGGCAGGGCACAAGGGGTTGCTGTTGGCTTTGGTTGAAGGTGTGCAGGGTGGGCTGGGGGCACAGGTGCCAGCAGGACCCCTGGGCTGGAGCTGCCACCCCACAGGATAGAGCTGGACACCTGCAATCACACATAACATTGATAACACACCCCTTGGCTTGCCCAAATGTGTTTGGCCACTGAGCTGGGAGGCAATTCCCACATAAACTCCTCCATTATTTATAGAGATCCAAAGAGCCATCCAGGCTACAAGGTTGGGTTGGAAGGTGTAGTGTAGATCTAAATTGAAGCCTATTTTTAGCAGGTTGTGCACAGGTTCCTCTGGACTCTGCAAAATCTAAAAATATTTCCCAGGTATAGCTTTTTTTTTTTTTTATTTAATTCTCTTCAGAAACTCACGAACTCACTGATTTTTAAAGCAACCACTGAAATCTTGTACTGTTCTTTTTTTTCCAACTTCCTTTCATCTCTTAATTAATTGACAATATTAGCAACAACAGTATCTGTCCTGGTTTTCCCCTTTAATGAGTTGTTGGATGCTCTGAATGAAAATACTTCTGTATTTTGGGGACTTGGGCAATGCATTGCCAACACAATTTGCACATTAATGGGTTTGTGAATTCTCTGTGTTTAAAAAGGAACTGCCAATGCCTTTAGAAAAAAAAATCATAACAATCCTGCAGTCCGGGAGGAGCTGAGTAGGGAATGGCTTTTGGAGACTGCAGAGTCTTGGCTATTCTTGGGAATCTCTACCCTGATTTCCCACCAGGAGTTAAAGAGATGTGGCCATAAAATGGTATGGTGGGAATAAAGATGCTTTTGACAAATCTCCCTGTTCAAAGCACACATTTTTAGAGTGTAGTTTGAGTTGGTATTTAAGTGAAGAGTTGCTTTACGGGGTATAAATGACATTTCTGTTCGGAATTTAAATCCACATCCCATATTTTGGAAGATTAAACCCAAACAAAGTCCATTAAATCATTCCCTGGGGCCAAATTCCAGCCTGCAATTTTTGTACTACACCTCCCCACTCCATTTTCCCCTTCTCCCCAGGGTTTTCAGGCTTTAACCTTTCATTTCATTCCCAGGCAGGTAACATTTGATAGTGATAATTCTCACACCAATAGGCCAGCATTTATTTCAGGAGTGAGAAGCACTTTGTGAGGGTGCAGTTTGGGGCACAGTGCCCTGGAATGTGGGAATGGCACCCAAAGGCTCTGCCAACCTCTTATCTCACCCCTGCTCTGCTCAGGCTGCTGCAGCTCCAGAATCGATTTCTTCCCAGAAATTCACTTTATATCTCTCTCTCCTTTGGCTCTTTCATTCCCATTCCAAAATTCCAGTTTCCCCCTCTCCAGGGGATTAAGCCTTTGAAGTCCCCCTCTCTTTATTCATAATAAGATTATTAAAATATTTATTGGGTACCTTCATGGATTTCAAGTTTCTGAGGAAGGCTCCAGGAATGAGCCTGGATTTGGGAGCCTGATTTGGCTCCTCCTCTTTACTGGTAAATCAATTTGTGCTCATTTGAAGTGGATGAGCCTGGTTATCAATATTCCAGCAGCAACTAAGTGGAATTCTATGGGTTTGGGTGGAGCTGTGTCAGATTTCTAATCCACAGAGTCCACGTCAATGGGATGGAACGGGTGGGAAAACAGCATTTTTTACCCCAGACTGTTAAAAAATACCTTTTTTTTCTTTCTCTCAGTACTCACCATCCTACAAATCTTCATTTAATGGTCTTCTTTATGGGCCCTGTAGAACTTTGGTGTTTAAAAAAAAGGAAATAAGTGTCTTTTAATTATCTGAGAGTGGTAGGTTTGTTGGGTTGGGTTTTTAAGGAGTGTTTCTTTGTTTTATCACCACTGGTAGGAAGAATTGTCCTTGCAACTGTTCAGACTGTGATTGTTTCACAGAATTTTGTCAAAATTTTAGTCAGTTTGGGTTAGTGGGGACAAATCTTTGTTTTCTGAGCACCTGACAGATTGTCCTTGGCTTCAAAGTCCTCAAAGAGAGAGGATAAGAAAATTTAAGTATATTAAAGTTTTCCAAAGTGTTTTCCATAACTGAGCAAGCCCAGGATCAAAGAGCAGCTCAATCCCATCTTCTGGGAAACATATGGAAGGTGCTTTTTATAGGGTTCCTAATCAAGTCTTGATTATTGTAAAATGTACATATTTTGAGTGTTGTCAGGTTGTCTTTCATTGGTGTCAGTGCTCAAATGCATCAGTTGGCAAATGGTGATGAATTACAGGGAGCTGTAATTTTGTTCAGGAATTCTGAGTCCCACTTGAATGCCTTGGGAAGGAATCATCAAAAATTTAACATGAGATTTTGATCATACAACCTCACTTTTTGTTTGGTTTTTTTTTTCTGTTTTGGGGATTTTTTTTTTTTTACATTATGAGGCACTACAGTCAAGGGAAATAAAATATAGATTTCTTTAAAGAGTTTATTGACCACCAGCAAATGGCTTTGTAAGGAATGTCAATTGGGCAACATCTGTGGTGTGTGGCCTGTGAAATTGTGGCATTTTGGGGCTAGAAATGGAATATCAGGAGAACAGGAATGGAGGAGCTGTGGCTTGGAATGCCACAGAAAATTCCAGTTGGGATCTCTGTCCCACAGAACCTGTTTGTGGCCAACAAAACTGCAGTGAGGGGGGTTGGGAACCTGTTTATGGCCAACAAAACTGCAGTGAGGGGAGTTGGGAACCTGTTTGTGGCCAACAATAGTGCAGTGAGAGGGGTTGGGAACCTGTTTGTGGTCAACAATAGTTCAGTGAGAGGGGTTGGGAACCTGTTTGTGGTCAACAATAGTGCAGTGAGAGGGGTTGGGAACCTGTTTGTGGCCAACAAAACTGCAGTGAGGGGGATTGGGAACCTGTTTGTGGCCAGCAATAGTTCAATGAGAGGGGCTGGGTGAAGCATCTTTGGATTTTTTGTTTCATCCAAGGTGTGTTCTCTTCTTGAGCATCTCCTGGTGACTGGCACAGACTAAATAATGACACTCCTGATTTTGGGGGGAGTTTCACTCGTGTGTTCAGAGAACTTTTACAGCCCAGGGCACCAGATTCCCAATCCATGCTCTCAGGAAAATCAGGAATATTCTGTGGAGAACCTTCTCCTGCCTCCTGAGGAGGGTTTGGGTGGTCTCTGCAGCTTGTTGGGCTGGTCCTGGTGTGTCATCTCTTGGGACATGAGTCCCTGGAAGACCAGGTGATTCTAAAATCACCCAGTGCAGGGAAAATCTCTTGGAATTGTATCACCTTCAGGAGAACTTGGGGTTTTTTTTCCACAACACTGCAAGGCTCAGCTATCACCTCCACGTGGATTTAGTGCCCACAAATGTTGGACAGGGAGGAAATGCCAGTTCCTTGTTTCCAGTGGTTAAGCTGAGGTGTGCTAAAGGAAATATTATTGATTAGCTTTCAGGGTAAAAAATTAGGGATGTTTGCCCAGATATGTTCAGCATCATTGTATATTGACTAAGTGTATGAAAGATAGATAAGATCCAGCCCTGATGGGCACAGCTTGTCTGAGGCAATGGCTTTCATTAACTTTATTATTAAAGTGGACATATTAACCCTCAGCTCCTGGAGCCCTTCTGCACACCTGTGTGATCAGCATCTGAATCTTTTCCTCATCTCTAATTCAAGTTTTCCAACAATACATCCTTTGGTATAACATGTTTTATGCTCTTCTGAGAGACAGCTCGTTCAGGGAGACACAGCAGAGAAGGAATGAAAACATCACCCTGAGCAATTCTGACTAAGCGTGAGAGAAACGCGTTTCCTTCACGTTAATAATTAAATTTATTGTCACAATTGGTTTGAAAACGTGAAAATCACTTCATTTTTTTTATATCAGCTGATCCGTGTGCTGTTTGCAGGGTGTTGCTTGGGATGCAAAAATATGGATTTAAGCAGAAGGGATGTTGTCAGTGGAAGAAAATGAGGATGTGCTCCCCCTGTGCTGTGTTGCACTGAGGTTACCTGGGCCAGCTCCATTTATTGCAGACTTTGTGTGGAATTTGGCAGGTTATTGAGATGAATTAAGGAGCCAGGAAGATGAAGTACTTTAATCATAATTGCATGTTCATGAGCCAGATTTCCAGGCCAGGATTTAATATCTTTAAGTGCAAGAGATAATAATAATAATGGCAAAAGTTACAATGTAAGGAGTAATTTCAGTTTCTAAAGTAAGTCTCTAGAATAGTTCCTAAAATAATACTCAGCCAAGTAATTTGTGTAGCTACATAAATATTCCCTGTGTTCCTCAAAGCATTTCTTTTTCTCCTCAAGTCTGCAAATTACCCTTTTATGAGATGCTGTACAAACTAACTACTATATCTATTCAGAGGATGATAATAACTCCTTGCCTTTGAATGAAATATTTGGCCCTTGAGAATCTGCCAGTGGCTTTCCTCACAAAATACCTGGAAATTGAATAAGATCTTAAGCTTTATTATGTACATATAATACTGGAACCTGTGGGATTATGTGCAGTAACCTTATTTACAGAACTGTAAGATGTATTTGCAGAATATATTTTAGGCTGGCACTGCTCTGTAACACGTATTTATAACCTCTTCTTCTGTGACTTGATCTCAAAGAAATGCCAGAGGTCTGATCTCAGAAAAAAAAAAAAGAATGAGCATCCTCGGTCCAATGTGCCTTTGAAGTGCAACATTTCAGAGGAGCAGGAATCAAATCTGCACCTGACACAATAAGAAGACAGTTTTCTAAATCCTTTGTGCTCCAAATGTAAGGGAATTGGAAGGAAATGCAGCTTTTCTCTTACAAGATGGTGTGGCCGTTTTGTTCTGGAACTGGAATAGGGCCCTGAATTTTTGGGTACCTGAGAAATAACTTTGTGAACTCGTACTGATGAAAATGCTTTAATTTCTTCCCAGAGGGTATTCCCTCCGCTCTGGATCCAGGATTTGCTCTGATGAAGATGCAGCTCCCCCAAATATATTCAATTTCCCAGCATGAAATCCCCTCCCTTCAGAAGAAATGAGAGGGGGAAAAAAATCATACCCCCTCCAAACAAGAAAAGAGTCTGTGCTTGGAAATTGTGAGTTTCAAACTCTTATTTTTCAGAGGAGAAACATTCCTTCACTTGTCAGAAGTATCCACCTCATCTGTTCTGGGAACATGGAATTCTTCCTGGCCAGAATGTGGACAAATGTTAGGGCTTTGCTGTGGTTTTAGCCATGGGGGTATTGATGCTAAAGGGCTTTGAGAAACTTTAGAGAAGCCAAAACACAGGACAGAACAACTTTTTTATCTTAGTTGAAAGAACACAGAGATTTGCAAACACTTTTTTCCCCCAATCCCCTTAACATTTCCTCACAGATAAATAATTGCATTACATTTCTGTTTGAAACATGAGACCACAATGGCTTTGGTGGCTTTGGCTATTCCACTTTTCTTTCCTGTGCTGTTCTTTGCAGGCCTCTTGGAACTGAATCCATGTCCAGTCAGACTGATCAGCATTTTGGGGCCTGACTTTTCAATCCCAACATGATGTACAGTCATTGAATGGAACTTTATACCCCAGAGCTGTTGGGATGACTCCCTAAAGATTATCTGCAGGATCTTGAAGAGCCCTTTGGGTGGCTCAGAAGTCTCAGCACTGGAGATATTTTTCATTACATTCCTGCTGCTTTCCTAAGGTTTCCAAAGTGTCAGTGTTGGGTGCAGTAACAGAAGGGTTTGCAGTTCCCCTCACTGAGACAGCAATGCTGTCTAAGGTGAAATTAAAATAGACTCCACTTATTTATGGAATTAATTATTAAAATGTGCTCAGCAATCACTCCCATCAACTCTCTGTGCTTACAGGGCTTTTTTTCCCCTCGTGCAAATCCCACAACAATGAGAGGTGGGACTGAGTTGCTTTGCCTTAGTGGTGGCTGTCCCTCCTATGCCTGTTGTATTATTTAAAATGTGGCTTTCTTTAGTTATTCAGTTCAGAGCATTTTTGGGCTTCAAAGCGAGTCCTTACTCATTTTCAGCTGCATTTAAACCTGGGAATATCAGTTTAAAGAACTGATTTTTGGACTGTAATTTTCATTTGGTTCTTGCCAGCTGCCAGATTCTGAGATTAGAAATTGTTCTTAGGCCTGATTGGTTTTCAGGGACTCCTTCTGTGTGTTTGGGGTGAAGCTTGGGTGGTCCTGCACTAGGTTATTTAGGAAGAGCCCTGTGGTGTCATCAGGTAGTGCCTCCAGGAGCTGTGGAATGATAGAATGGTTTGGGGTGGAAGGGACCTTAAAGCCCATCCAGTGCCACCCACTGCCATGGGCAGGGACACCTCCCACCAGCCCAGGGTGCTCCAAGCCCTGTCCAACCTGGCCTGGGACACTCCCAGGGATGGAGCAGCCACAGCTGCTCTGGGCAACCTGTGTCAGGGCCTGCCCACCCTCATAACCAAGAATTTCTTCCCAACATCCCATGTAAATGTGCTCCTTGTCAGTTTGAAGCCATTCCCCTTGTCCTTTCACTCCAGGCCCTTGTAAATAGTCTCTCTCCATCTTCCATGTTGGCTCCCTCAGGCACTGGAAGGTTACAATGAGGTTACCCCAAAGCTTCTCTTCTCCAGGCTGCACTATTCCCAACTGTCAGTCTTTCCTCCCAGCAGAGCTGCTCCATCCTCTGACCATCCTGGTGCCTCCTCTGGACTCTCTCCAGCAGCTCCATGTCCTTGCTGAGCTGCCCCCAGGGCTGGAGTAGCCCTGCAGGTGGGGTCTCACCTGGGGGGCAGAGGGGCACAATCCTCCCCTGCTCTGCTGCCCACACTGCCCAGGGCATGGGGGGTTCTGGGTTGCTGCTGAGGCAGGGAAACCTCAGAGCTTCCTGATCTTCAGGCTCATTAAGACTCATTGGAGTGAATTGTGTCAATGACTCTCAAATCCCACTTCCATCACTCGGTGGCTTCACTTAAAACCACCTCTCTGTTTGTGAGCACATCCTAAAATTGAGGAATCTGGGAGTGGATGTGAAGTGGGACATTTAGGAGGCTCTCCCCTGTGAAGAAGCAAGTTTAAAGGTCTGAAGTTGTGGGGTTTTGGTTGTTTGGTTTTTTTTTTTTTTTTCAACAGAGATGATCTTTGAAATCTTTTCCATCACTTCTCTCCACATTCCAATTTCAGTTTTATAACACCCCTCACTGTGCACGTCTTGGCAGGAAACTTGCCCATCTTGCAGAGCTTTGCATGAATAATTCATTGGAGTGTCATGCTGATTCTCAAAAGGTTGGAATATTTCTTTGGAGAAAGTGTTTAATAAGATTCTTCCCAACAACACAAACTGTAGCTTTGTATGAATTTTATGGCGTAGTAACTCTTGAAAGGCTTTGCACCATCAAGGGTTTAATGAACTGAAACCCAAAACATATGGTGGTCCCTTCTACCTATTTGTTTCCTGGGTTGAAGTGTGGAGATGAAGCTGCTTAATTGGGGTCAGAAACTTGAGTCTGTCAAATCTGAAGGTGCAGGCAGAAGTTTTAAGAAATAGGAGACAACTCCTCTTTGGCTGCTTTATTTCCATCTTCATTTGGGGGTATCACAGGGCAGGGCTGGAGAAGGAGCAGCTTTTGCCCTTATTTTCCAAGTCAACAGCAAATCTCACACAGCTCCTGGGAAATGCAGTCTCTGAAGTCTCCCAACTGTGCTGTAGCCCAGGAATTTTGTTCAATCAGGTACCATTTAACCCATCAGAGACACTGAGACATTCCAGTCTTGGATGGAAGGGTGAGTTCCATAACAAATTATGGATATTTTTAGTTCCTGAAGCTTTCTACAGTCAAGGATGGTTTGGCTTTGTTTGTTTCTCCTTTTGAAGACAACTTTTAAACAGGCTTTGGTGATCTAAGAGGATGGTTTGAAATGGGAATTCCTTGAAATCTTTCAAAAGACCCTTTTTCAGTTGTTTTTTTTTTCCTTCATTTTTGCTCTGTTCTTTTAGAATAATTCCAGTTTTTAATGGGCATTATCTTGCCAGAAAGCAAAAGACAAGAACCAGCCAGTGTAGTTAAAATACAACATCACATCAATCTTGTTGCTGTTTGGAGGAACACATTTCAGTGTGTATTTGACAATGATAAAATTGGGATAAAGTATCTTGTGTTGTTCTGAGGATGGGAGACCACAGGGCTGTCTGTTGAGAAGGAAAATAACTCACCAAGGAAACATTCATGGTATATAATTGGTCCTCATTATTGAGCAGATTAACTAGACAGTTATTATAATGTTGTCATTTCAGACCATGTCACAGGAAGAATTTGGCCTCAAATCTAAATTGGGGAGGGGCTCCCGTTGGTGTTGGAGTGGTGCCAGTTCTTGAGCTGAGTGTGGAGGCAGCAGCTCTGCCCCTGCCAGCAGGAGGGCACATGAGGAGACAGCAGAGCTCTGCCTTTCCACGGGGGCTTTGCCCTCTCTGCCCTTTCAAAGCTGGAAGGAGTTACAAGATTTCCTTCAGCTCTCCAGTTTAAGGCAGGATGAGGAGCCTTTTCTCCAAATATCCTTCCAGCAGTGCTGGAGCCACTGCCCAGGGAGCTGAAAAAGCTCCATCTTTGGGGATTTGCAGGACTTAACCAGAAATTTGCTTAATCCAGTATGAAGAGCTCTACTTTGAGAGTGAAGTTGTGATCTCCTGTAGTCCTTTCCCACCAGGATTTCGAGGAGTCTGTGGAATTTTAAAGGCAAGGGTCATTGAGGATTTCAGGGAGGCTTTGGACAACACCCAGTGGCATGGGAGGGATCAACCCCAACAGATCCTGGTCCTTGGAGTGGGGTTATGGAATAGATCTCCTTGGATTTCATGTCCCTGGATGCTCATGAGTGCCTGGTCCCCCCTGAGCATCCAGCCTGTTCTGTGGGCAAACCCTGGTGTTTTGACAGACTTGAAAACTTGCCTGTTCATTCCTGCTGAATGTAATTCCTGCAAGGATATTGCTCTTTGCAGAGCCTTCCAGGGAGCTCATTTAAAGATGCCACTGGTGGTTGGTGGTTTGCAGGGTTTGGGAAGTTGTTTTCATAACCAGCATCTAAGAGAACTGAACTTAAACTAGTTGATTTTTATTTTTTCTCTTTCCAAGTTGTCGTTTAGTCGAAATTAATATTATAATTGCTTTCTCTGGAGACTCTACAGCTTCATGCACTCTCACTTATGGAGAGAAATATGGATGATGGGTGACTAATGATGCTTAGTTAGGCATTATTTTAAAAATAAATCCAGAATCTGTCAATCCACTCCCTGTCAGAGAGAGAAGCAGCTCCTGTTTTCACACAGGCTCTTCCTTCAGGGGATTCTGTAATGGGGACAAGTGGATGGGCTTTGACTTTTTTGGCAGCTTTTACCCTTTCCTTTGCAAATCCCCCTCCAGTTTTCTGCCAACATTCCTGGGGCTGATTGTGCCTTGCTGTTGAAGGGGGGAGAGAGAACATCTCACAATGTCATTGACCACAGCAAGTCCCTGTTCTCTAATTTTATAACTGAGGGTAATGAAAGTTGGACAAACAGCATCTTTAGCCTGAGGAACTCAGCTGAGCTGTGCTGAGTGGGATGTTGCTGTGTGGAATTAATTGAGCTGAATCTGTCTGCAGTGGTTTAGGCAAAGTGGATTGGTATGTCCAGCTCTCCCTCTGCCTCCTTTGCCAGCCTCTTGCTGACAAGTCTTTTTGGTTTTGTTCCCCCCTATCAATAGTCTGGTGATTGATTAACTCAGTTCAGATTCCTCTGAGTGCAAGTTTCAAGAGGACACAATTTTATTTTACTCCCAAATATACAATATTTTATTACCTTTATTCCCTAACTCCTCACTCTTCAAGTGTTCATTACTTAGACTGTCTCTTCTTGTGAACAGTCTTGTTTCCTGCTGCTTAAAAAGAAAACACTTTTACTTCCCAAGCTTTCTTAAGGGTCAGCCTCCTTTCTTTTTAATATTAGCTGTGGACTGCAAGGTGCAGGAGAGCAGAGGGTGGACTGTGGCAACATGAGCAATCAGCTTGGATCCAAACAGAAAAATTCATGACCTAAATGATGTGTCTGACTCCAGATGTCAGAGCAGCAAATAAATGTTTCATAAACTTTACTTTCCAGGTCAGCTCCAAGCCAGGATTTTATGTTTGTGCTTTTTAACCCTTGTGTTTAGAGAAAGCAGCACAGTGAGATGGGACAGGGAGCAGGGAGGTGGTCCTGGACATCCCTGGGGTTGGGAGCAGTCTTGTCTCTAATGCTTCCAGCCAGGGAATACAATGTGCAAGACTGATACCATAGTCTTGAGGATGGGGGTTAATATTACATGGGTTTTCTGTGTAGAAAAATCTGGGGAAATAATTTCCAAAGCCCACGAGAATGTCTGAGCAGGTTTAGCACCCTGGGGGAAGAGCAGAGGCTGCTGCCTCAGCAACTGCTGGTCCTCCAGGAGCCAACCCAGCCCTCTGTGAGGTCCAGCCCACCTCCCTCTGCACAGCAGAGCTTGTATTTTCACACTGTGATAGGGGAAGGCAGATGGTTGATGACTGCACTGAGAAAGGGAGGGCACAAACCCAAAATCATATTTGTAGGGTGAATACTTTTGCATTGATTAGACCCTCACACCTTGTGGGAGCACTGGGGGCTTTTTTGCAGGAGAGGGAAAAGCCTTTTCCTGCTGCTGCCTCCTCAGGAGCAGGGACACACTCCTTACACATGTCAATCCCATGCTGTTGAGCAGAGGTGCCTGGCACCAGGGCCCTGCTGATGCCAGACCCTTCCGGTGCCCCAGATTGGCCCCGTGGCGCAGGGAACTGTATCATGGCAACCCATGTCTGCAAGCCCAGCCTGAGCCAGCTGTGCCCATTATTAGGAGGCCAAGTGGGACTGCACACCACGCAGCTTTAACTGGAGCACTGAGATTGTCAGCACATTCTGTTAACAAGTGGCACAATTTATGTGCTCGTGGGCCAGTCCTACATCGGAGATTTATGGTATTCTCCTTCCACGCTGTGCTGGTGCTGCTGCTTTGCAATTAGAGGGGAAGCTGGCATTAAAAACATCTGCTGCCCGGCTTGGCCTGCAGTTGCCAGACTTCTGGCTCTCTTTGTGCCAAGGAGTGCCTTGCCAGCAGCTCCGTTGTGCTCCGATGTTCAGTGTTAACTCCCGCAAGCGCCGCCGCTGCCACTGAGTCAGCACTAATGCTGACATTTCACTTAGGGAAGGGGAAGGATTTGGGAGGAAGAGGCTTAATTAGCACAGCAGTGCAGAAAAAAGAGCGTGTTCTACAAAAGAGCACGACGAGAGGTTGTTTCCTGTGCTTTCCTGAGGTTACCCAACATCTGCTGTGGAGCTGTTAGGTGGGAACGGGGGGCTCAGCTCCAAGCTGGGCACTGCGCTGAGGTTCCTCCTGCTGGGCACAGCCCAGGGCACACAGAGCCCCAGGAGGGGGTCCCAGGCACTGCCAGGAGTGCAGAAGCTTCTCCTTTTGTCCACCCAGCTGTGTTTGGGTGAGCTGGCACTGCAGCTGCTGCTGTGCTGAGATGCTGCAGGTGGGTCGGGGCTGCACCATGAGATGTGCAGCCACACACTGAGAGGATCCCACTGCCCTTCCCATGTGCATTCCCTCTGTTTGAAAGGATTACTGACAGATAAAGAACATGCCAGCTTTTCCCTTCCACTCCTCACTCTGATGGTGAGGGATATTTTCCTGGTTTCTCCTTCAATAACAGTAACACCCCACTGTAACTTGCACAGGATGTTCTCATTGCATAGAAATTAAAACAGGAGTCAAGTCCTAAGAATCCTGCACAGGAGAGCTGAGCTGGGGAGTAGCAATGCTCAGGAATAACATGAATTTGGACTCTCTCTATCTTCTAGTTACATTTTGAGATAGAATTATTAAATTTTTTTAGGTTAAAAAGCCCTCCCAAGGTCATTGAGTCCAACTGTTGCCCAGCACTGCCAATCCCACCACTAATCCCTGTCCCCAGGAGCCACATCTACAAGCCTTCTAAATCCTTCCAGGGAGGGGGACTCCACCACTGCCCCAGGCAGCTGTGCCAGGGCTTGACAACCTTTTCCATGAAGAAATTTTCCCTGATCTCCAGTCTAAACCTCCCCTGGCCCAATTTGAGGGCTGTTTTCTCTTGTCCTATCACTTGTTGTGTGGGCCATTGATTAAGAGTTGGACTCGATGATCCTTGTGGGTCCCTTCCAACTCAGAAGAGTCTGTGATTTGTGCACAAATTTGTCTGTGATTGTTACCTGAGAGAAGAGCCTGACCCCCACATGGCCCCATCCTCCTGTCAGGGAGCTGTAGAGACCTTATAAACTGAAAGCTTAATCTAAAAAGAAGGAATGAAATATAGAGAGTACCAATAGACTCCAGAAATGTGCATTTCTTTGTCTTCCTTATGGGGTAACATGTTCCTTCTTCCAGGCAGTGCCCAAACTCAGGCTGCTGTGAAGTTTCCCAGCTCACTGTTGGAGTTTTTCTCCTTTTTTTAAGTATCCTGCTTCCTTGTAATTATTTTTTAGGGCTTTTTAAAACTAATAGAAGAGTCTTCATAGTTTTCTGTGGCTTTCTGTATTTGTGATATTTACTCAATGGCAGGTAAAACCTGCCTGTGTGAGCATCCCCAGGCACAATCATATTTTTAGGTGAGATAATGTCTCCTTTCTACCTGTATTTGCTGGATGAAAGCTGATAAATATCTCGTGTTTTACCTCCTGTTAGCACTTTGCTTATTAGCTAAGCAAGGATGTCAAGCTGATAATGTGTGCACATGTTAGAGATATGAAAGACAACGCTTGGCACTTTGCATTTTAGTTCTTTCAGCATCAGAAGGGCTGCAAACAAGTTTAGGATCATTTCTTTATGCAGTCTTGGGTTTGGCTGTACCAGTTTGACTCACCTGAAGAATTTCCTTGCTGTTTGAGCATCCAAATGTGCAGAGAGAGGCAGTTTGTCTTAATACACACCTGTAATTTGAATAAGTAAATCACCTTTTTTTTTTCTTTCATAATGCATTCAAAAGACCTCACTTGGTCAGAAAGGAGAAAAAAAGGTGGAAAGGAGAAAAAAAGGTGGAAAGGAGAAAAAGGTGGAAAGGAGAAAAAGGTGAAGTTGAGCAGCGATGCAGCAGCAAAGGAGGTTTTGTTTCTGGGCTGAGCCACAGAATTCAGGATGTGTAGAGACACTTTTGTTGTTGTTGTTGTTGCTAAATGTCCCCGTTGCCTTCGATGCCCCTCGGAAAGGCGGTGCCAGGCCCTGGCTCCCTGCGGGGTGTCCTCCTGGCAGTGTAAGTGCCCACCCTGGCTGTGAGAAAAAAAGGTGGAAAGGAGAAAAAGGTGAAGTTGAGCAGCGATGAAGCAGCAAAGGAGGTTTTGTTTCTGGGCTGAGCCACAGAATTCAGGATGTGTAGAGACACTTTTGTTGTTGTTTTTGTTGCTAAATGTCCCCGTTGCCTTCGATGCCCCTCGGAAAGGTGGTGCCAGGCTCTGGCTCCCTGCGGGGTGTCCCCCTGGCAGTGTAAGTGCCCACCCTGGCTGTGTCTGTCGGTGCCAGGCAGCGATCAGCAGAGGGCACTGATCGAACAGGAGTCGCAGGGAAATTGTCACTTGAGTTCAGCGCAGCCTAAACGGCCCCAAGATTAATCTGTTAATATCCTCTCATTCCTTTCCCTCCTATATCAGCGTTAATTGCCAAACAAGTGACAACTTTCTCCAGTATATTATACTGGTCCATTATACACTCTGCTCTAGATATGGTTATTTGCAAATTTGCTACAGGCTCCTCCACAAACTCCAGAGGTTTTTATGTTGTTCCTGTATCTATGAATTCAAATAAATAGAGGCTGCAATTCCATCTATATCAAATTTAATCTGCATGCTGTTTAAAGCAGGCTAAATATTAAAAACAGATTATTGGAGTTTTCCACAGGAATAATTTTATTTTTCATGGTTTACTTTCAAATCAACTTGTCTGCTTCCTTTGGGTTTATTTCCCTCTAAAAGATTACAGTGTAGTTTTTTATTTTTGAACTGTGCATTGCCAGGTATATTTAAGCAATGGGTTGTTGTTGGCTGGGCTGATAAATCCATCCACCACTAGAAACAGTCAGCATGAGCCTGGCTGTATAAAACACCCCAGGAAGAGAAGGGAATCCAAAGGAAAGGCCAGCATGGATGTGTTGGGGTGAAGGAGAAGGCAGACAGGGCCAGCAGGTGTTGCCCAGCTCCGAGGGCACAGCCCTGGCACTGCAGACGGGGGTGAAGGCAGCTCTGGTGGCAGCAGAAGTGATGAGGGCTGGCATGTCTGGAAATTGCTCTGACAGCCAGGGCCCTATAAAATTTTAATTTGAGAAATGAACCTGTTCTAAACTCTGCCAGTCAAGCCCTGCAGCTTTCACTTGGGCAAGATTTTTGTGTGAAGATAAATGAAAATAGACTTAAGGACTGTGACAGCAGCCAGTGGGCAAGTGCCTGTCTTGTGTCTGGCAAACAACCCCGACCTGTGTCACGAGATGGGGGTCAATAAATAAATATCCCTGGGTGTGAGCATTGCTGGGGTGTCACAGTATTATTAAAAGCCTTTCAGGTTGAGCAAAGGACACTTTTGGAGCCTTGAAGTGCTGCCTTCCTGCAAATGGGATTTTTTATTGTCTGTTATGTATTGCTCTTACTAAGAGCATTATGTCAAATGTAACAATATCCTGCAGAGTTTTCTGAGAAGTGGCTTCTTCATTGATTTTGGAAGTTTTGGATGAAAAAACCCCAGTTACTGGAGATGTAATTTAGGTGTTTACTGACTCTCATGGCTCAAACCAGAAAAGGGATCTCACTTTTAGCTATTTGGGATGAAAACCCCAAATGAAACCCCAGGGAAGACACAAGTGGCATCACTAAAGGCAGCACCTCTTGCTGATTCCTAATCTTTGCCAGGCAACAATTAATATGGGAAAACCTCTGGAATGGCTGCAAAGAGGTCACCCCACCTCCCAGTCTATGCCAAAAACAGCATGTTCAGTATTGGTTTAGAGCAATTCCTGTCTGAATAGAGGTTGTGCTATTAGGAGTTAGCAAATAGTTGTCAGTTAAGGAGTAATTTAGAATCACAGAATCATAGAATCGATTGGGTTGGAAAAGACCTCCAAGATCATCGAGTCCAACCCTTGGTCCAGCTCCAGTCCCTTTACCAGATCATGGCACTCAGTGCCACGGCCAAGCTCACCTAAAAAACCTCCAGGGATGGGGAATCCCCCCCCTCTCTGGGCAGCCCATTCCAATCCCTGAGCACTCTCTCTGCAAAGAATTTTTTTCTGCTCTCCAACTTCAATTTCCCCTGGCAGAGCTTGAGCCCATCGTGCCCCCTTGTCCTATTGCTGAGTGCCTGGGAGAAGAGACCAACCCCCACCTGGCCACAACTTCCCTTCAGGGAGTTCCAGACAGTGCTGAGGTCACCTCTGAGCCTCCTCTTCTCCAGGCTGAACACCCCCAGCTCCCTCAGCCTCTCCCCACAGCACTTGTGCTCCAGTCCCTTCTCCAGCCTCGTTGCTCTTCTCTGGCCCCGCTCCAGCCCCTCAATGTCCTTTCTGAACTGAGGGGCCCAGAACTGAACACAACACTCAAGGTGTGGCCTCCCCAAGGCAGAGTCCAGGGGAAGGGTCACTGCCCTGGGCCTGCTGGCCACGCTAGTTTGGATCCAGGCCAGGATCCCATTGGCCTTCTTGGCCACCTGGGCACACTGGTGGCTCCTGTTGAGCTTCCTGTCCCTCAGTCCCCCCAGGTCCCTCTGCCTGGCTGCTCTCCAGCCACTCTGTGCCCAGCCTGGAGCGCTGCAGGGGGTTGGGGTGGCCAAAGGGCAGGACCTGCACTTGGCCTTATTGAACTCCATCCCATTGGAATCAGCCCATCTCTCCAGTCTCTCCAGGTCCCTCTGCAGAGCCCTCCTGCCTTCCAGCAGGTGACACTCCCTCCCACTTTGTAGTCAGTAAACAATACCAAGTTGGTGCTCTCCAGCTGAAGAGAAATTCCCATTTCCACCACATTCAAACAGACATTATTTTCCAGTATGGATGTAGCATCTTCCCAGTTGATGTGTAGTGTAGCTTTGTAACCACATTTTAAAACCCACTATTCATTTTGTATGGTCATTTTTTTTTCAATTAACTTTTTAATGTAAGCTGGTTTAAATTCAAGTTTTGAGCCAAAATCTTCCATCCTTTCTCCCTCTGGGTGATGGTTTATCCCATCCATATGAAGGCAGCTGGGCTTTGTGCTTCATTACTTTTTATACATGGCTTAGCAGTGCCCATTTGACAGAGAAAACTTCTGCATGACTGTGAATATTAAGCAGAATCTGACCTTAGTTTGATCTGAGTGGCAACAGGTCAGGCTTTCTAAGTGGTGGCTTTCAGATTGGTTTGTTTGATTTAGTCTTCGTAGGAAAAGCCAAAAATGAATTTCCTAAACTGAGTTGGGTCATCTCCAGTGAGGTCAGTCAGAGGGGGTTGATTAAAATCCCCAGTTTTAAACTGGGAGGGATGGAGGGATGGATGGATGGATGGATGGATGGATGGATGGATGGATGGATGGATGGATGGATGGATGGATGGCAGGCAAAGGGATGCAGCCCTGGGTTTTCTGCTTCCCAGAGCTGCTGTTGGCTACTGGTCCATAAATTGTACTAATGGGACTGACTTGGGAACAGATGGAGATGTTCAAAGAAGTCTTGGCTCTGAGGGTGCTTTGCTGGGAGCTCAATGGGCTGCCCGGGGAGGTTTGGAGTCCCCGCTCCTGGAGGTGTCCAAGGAATGACTGGATGTGGCACTGAAAAGTTGGACTTGATGATCTTGGAGAACTTTTCCAACCCAAATGATTCTGTGATTCCAGGGAAAGAGTGTTCCATCCATCATTTGGTGGAGAAAATCCACCAAGTTCTTCATTCTTACTGCACTTGGTTTTCTTAAGAAAATAACTTTGCTTTCTTCACAAGCCACGCTGTCATTTCCCAGAAAACAAAGATACAGAATAATTCCTTTAGCCTTTAGTTTTGAGTGGATTTTTTTTCTTTTCCTCTGCCAAACAAATAGAAAAAGCACTTGTACTAGTTTAACATATACTCCTCTGCAAAAAGAAGAAAAATTCAATAGAGATGAAGATAACTCTATTCTGCCAGTAAAGAAAAATATGTATTTGATCCAATCTCTGCTAAACTTTTCTTTGCAGTTTTTGAGAAATAATAACAAAACATAAAAAAAAATAAAAATCTATATATCACATTCTTGGCCAGTACTCGATGACATTACCCTTCAGTTTTTCCTTCTATTTTCTTACTAACTACAACAAAAACAAACCAAAAAAAACCCCAGACTATAAACTTTTGTTCCAGTAAAGGCAGAGCAGCAGAACCCCCGTGCACCTCATTTCACAATTTGCTCTGACATGAAGTGAGAAATAACTGAGCACAACCTTTACTGCAATAATTGGATTTTTGCCATCAGGAATAGCTTGTTACATTTGTGTCCTCTGAGAAATAATGCACTTTTTAGGTTTAGTTTTATAGACTCCACTCTGGGTAACCTTTGAGGGCTGGGATGGCAAGGAGGGAGTTGGGATGTGCAGGGCTGGATCCTTCCCCCTGAGTCGATGCTCTCTCATCCTCCTGTCAATAGTGGGGGATGGTTCACACCACAACAGCCTCAAAAGCATTTTTTGAGCCATGTCTTCAAACTCAGCCTAATTTTAGAGCAGTCTCCTTTGTCTTCCTCTTGTTATTTTGCTTATTTTTGCTGTTGTTGTTTCAGGTCAGACTGTTCTGTGGGTGATTTTTCTCCCTTAGTGCAATTTCCTGGAAGAATTACAGGGAAATATAATTAATTATAAAATCTGTATGGATAATGCTGATAATGTCAGGTCAGAGCCCAGGGATGAGTGAGCTTTGTGAGCTGGGGATAAGAAGATCTTTTAGTTTTAGCATCTTGAGTGGTTTGAAATTTTGGTGCTTCTCTGCATCATCTCTGGGCTCCCCTAATCCAAACAAAACCAGTTTAATTATTTGCATCTCATTAAAGATGTAATTAATTTGATAAGTTTCATTAGTACTCCCAAATGCAACTTTACCACAGATTTTGGTGATGTTCTCTTGGTTTGTCAAGGACTGTTTTTATCACTCACCAGCCTGAAATGAATCAAATATTGAAAAAAAAATTAAAAATGTCTTGCTTTAGATTTTGTTATCAGACAGAGCTCCAGAACATTCATAACTATCGTGACATTGTTCCAGAACTCTGAGTGGATGAGCAGTAAATAAACATGTATTTTAAAACACTCTATTAGTAGAATAGTGTAAAAGAAGCAAATCCCTCCCCATGGCATTCCCAGGAACAGGAGTGGGCCTTGAATGAGCCAGAGGGATATCAGGATTCTGTTTTATATCAGGATTCAGGACTTGAATGAGCCAGAGGGATATCAGGATCCTGTTTTAGATCAGGATTCAGGCCTTGAATGAACCAGAGGGATCTCAGAATCCTGTTTTATATCAGTATCCTGTTTTATATCAGGATTCAGGCCTTGAATGACCCAGAGGGATATCAGGATCCTGTTTTATATCAGGATTCAGGCCTTGAATGACCCAGAGGGATATCAGGATCCTGTTTTGGATCAGGATTCAAGCCTTGAACGAACCAGAGGGATATCAGGATCCTGTTTTAGATCAAGATCCTGTTTTAGATCAGGATTCAGGCCATGAATGAACCAGAGGGATATCAGGATCCTGTTTTAGAACAGGATCCTGTTTTATATCATGATTCAGGCCTTGAATGAACCAGAGGGATCTCAGGATCCTGTTTTATATCATGATTCAGGCCTTGAATGAACCAGAGGGATATCAGGATCCTGTTTTAGATCAGGATTCAGGCCTTGAATGAACCAGAGGGATATCAGGATCCTGTTTTATATCAGGATCCTGTTTTATATCAAGATTCAGGCCTTGAGTGAACCAGAGGGATATCAGGATCCTGTTTTAGATCAGGATTCAGGCCTTGAGTGAACCAGAGGGATATCAGGATCCTGTTTTATATCATGATTCAGGCCTTGAATGACCCAGAGGGATATCAGGATCCTGTTTTAGATCAGGATTCAGGCCTTGAATCAGCCAGAGGGATATCAGGATCCTGTTTTATATCAGAATTCAGGCCTTGAATGAACCAGAGGGATATCAAGATCCTGTTTTAGATCAGGATCCTGTTTTAAATCAGGATTCAGGCCTTGAGTGAACCAGAGGGATATCAGGATCCTTTTTTATATCAGGATTCAGGCCTTGAACGACCCAGAGGGATATCAGGATCCTGTTTTATATCAGGATTCAGGCCTTGAATCAGCCAGAGGGATATCAGGATCCTGTTTTAGATCAGGATCCTGTTTTATATCAGGATTCAGGCCTTGAATGAGCCAGAGGGATATCAGGATCCTGTTTTATATCAGGATTCAGGCCCTGAATGACCCAGAGGGATATCAGGATCCTGTTTTATTCAAACACCACCAGAGAGAGATGGGAAGTGTGAGGTGGCACTAAGAAGCCACTTCAGTAGTGGGGGATGGATATTAAGTTAAAGTGCCTTGTACTCAGAATCAATTTGAGTTTCCTTCAGACTTTGCATAACCTTCTCAGTGCTACACAAATGCCTTGATAGACTCATTAAAATCTGGGAAATGGGAGAGAAAATCATAAGATCAGAGACTCACGAAAGAGCAGAAATAAAAATCTCTAAGTGGAGTGTGAAGCTGATCAGTGAGAATTTTAAGTTTCAATTTCTTTCCCTTTGTGGCTTTATCACACACTAACTGTTCCTTCCCTAGTTTTATGTAGTGGAACACACACATTACAACTTCAATATTCAGATTTTTTTTTTTTGTGGGGTTGTCTCTTTGTCATTCTAGTTGTGTAGCTCACAGTGAAGATCTCTGTGATGTCTTTTGAAGAAGAACCAACATTGGTGGAACTGAGGAATAATGACCTTTGTGTGCTCCTTTTGTTACTTTGGAAGCCCAAAGAGCAGGGATTCTGATTTGGAGGAATAGTTTAGAACTGAATGGTCATGTCCTGCTTCTAGAAACAAATTTAAAATGCAGTTTATCTCATCTGAACTTTGGTTCAGAGAACACTCTCCTGACTTGCTGCTGAGCACCACATGAATGGGTATTTCAGCTCCCAAATGGACACTACAACTGGCAGCATTTTATTTACTCACACAACCAAAACAAAATTGCTTTCTTATATCTGCTGCTCCTCTGAGGTTAAAACTTGTCCTTAAGGTTACCTTGAAATGAGACTTTTATTCTGATGGCAGATTTTTGGTTGAAACTCCCATTTACGCCCCAAATTGACAGAGAAAAATTGAGATTTTCTTTATCACGATTCTACAGGATGGAACAAATTGCCTGAGATGATGATTCCCTCCAGTTTAAATGGTCCCATTGTTTAGACTGGAGCTGCCTGACAGGTTCTTCATTTATCTCTTGCAGCCATGGACGTGTTTGAGGCATCAGGCTGGGGCTGCTTTGTCAGCCTTGACCTCCTGCCACCTCAACTCATGGCAAACCTGACACTCCTCATTTCTCAGCCCTGCATTTTGTTCTGAGCTCTGGGAGTCAAGTCAGCCCCAACTGTCTGGGAATGTTCTATGGACACGTATCAAAAGCCATCAGAAACTGTTTTCTTTTCCACATTAGGTCCCCATTCACCACCTTGTGTCCTACACACAAACACAGATCTCACCATTCACAAGAGAAGAGCAACAAGGCTGGAGAAGGGACTGGAGCACAAGTGCTGTGGGGAGAGGCTGAGGGAGCTGGGGGTGTTCAGCCTGGAGAAGAGGAGGCTCAGAGGTGACCTCAGCACTGTCTGGAACTGCCTGAAGGGAAGTTCTGGCCAGGTGAGGGTTGGTCTCTTCTCCCAGGCACTCAGCAATAGGACAAGGGGGCACGATGGGCTCAAGCTCTGCCAGGGGAAATTGAAGTTGGAGAGCAGAAAAAATTCTTTGCAGAGAGAGTGCTCAGGGATTGGAATGGGCTGCCCAGAGAGGGGGTGGATTCCCCATCCCTGGAGATTTTGAAACTGAGCTTGGCCGTGGCACTGAGTGCCATGATCTGGTAAAGGGACTGGAGTTGGCCCAAGGGTTGGACTTGATGACCTTGGAGGTCTTTTCCAACCCAATCCATTCTATAATTCTATGATTCTAAGGAAATTTAATTGCTATTCATCTTAACTCTGATTTATTTTATAGACTTGACCTGGCTTAAAAACAGCTTTTACTCAACAGTCCAGCCTGCACTTGAAATAGAGGCCATTGAATAGCAGTGAATTCTTGGAATTGGTGATTAGAAGTTGCCTGTGATGGACATACTGGTGGTATCCTCTAATGTTTGCCTTTGATCATTTAACCTTCACTTTAGGAAAGGATTGCAGTTGTTGGGGCTGAAATCTGAAGAACCAGCCTTGCAAGTCTGGAGCTAATACCAGCCTGGAAGTGCTTCCAGGAGGGCTGGGAGCTGATTCCATGTTCACTTTAAATTGGATAAAACTCATCCCGCTCCAAAGCCCCCTGGAGGTGCAGCCAGCACAGTCTCAGCAGCTTTGTCTCCCCAGGAAGTGGCCTCACCTCTTCACTGCAATTTCTTGCAAACTTTGCATGTTCAGATGGTGCTCCTCATCTTTGCTCCTAGTGGGAATTACTATCTGGCTGAGCTCTCTGGACAAATCCTGCAGTTAAGGGACAGGAAAAGAATGTTTTCAAACTCATTTTGGGAAGGATGTTTTTCAGCCAGCACTGCAGACTGGGGAGGAGCTCCCACTCACCACCTTTTCTGTTCAGTGGAGCTTGGGTTTCACCCTCCTACTGGAGCAGGAGGGAGATGTGAGTGCCTGGTGGCCACTTGTTCACAAGGAGTGAGAAGTGAGATTGATAATTCCCCTCAAGGACACTTCATTTTTTTGTTAAACTCCAAATTATTAATATATGACTTTTTATTGCCATTTTATTCCATGTAAGGCATAGATGAGGCTATACAACCTTCTACTCATTTTTCATCCTACAGTAACAATAATTTACACCAAGAGATGTAAATTATGAGACCATTGGAAATAGCAGGGGGTAAATATTCTTAAAATGCACTGAGAGTTGAGTCATGTATTTCTTGTAACTCTAAACTGATTGTTAATTGGATTGTTGTATTTACAGGATAAGTATCCAAACATGTCTAACCTTCACAAAACCTCCTGTAAGGAGAGAAAGACAATGTGAGAGCCCAACCAAACAAAAACTTTTAAGCCTCTTTGCACAGCTCAATAAACTTTTGCTGGTCTGCCTGAAATCTGTACAATTTAAAGGCCATTATTCTCTTTGCCAACTTGCAGCCAAGTTCTGGGACTAGTGGAAAACCTGCAAATCTGAAGTTTGTTTAATAAAACCTATCAAAATGGGTGGCATGAAACTGAATTATTTCAACTGGAATATACACTCTGGGGAAAAGCAAGATCTTGAATATTCACATTACAGCTCATTGAAAAGGCAATGGGCTATGCAACAAGATTGACAACAAAGGGAAAAATGATGAGGAAAATTGCCTTACTTATCTGCTAGAGTGCTCTTGACTGCCAACTGTAATTTTATGGTTCATTATATAAAAAAAATACCATTAATGTTAGTACTTGTGTATCATAATCATGAGAAGAAGGGAAAAAGTTCATTGCAATGTGCTCCATTTTTAATCAAGACACTATAATTGTGTGTTTTTCAGGCGTCATCAATTCCCATCAATTTTACTGCTGCAAAAATAATGTGCTGCTCTGGTTCTTCCACAGGTCAATTCCTGCACGAGGTGCATCGATGCAGGGATGTAAACTGTAAATAAACACTGGCATAATTTATCTCCCCTGATATTACTTGGTTCATCACCAGCTTCAGGTTGATAAGAAAATGGATCGGCCGAGTTTGAATTGTGTGGTGCATCATCCGACTTAGAAATTGCAGGAGCTTCTGTTATATAAATGTTGTTATATAAAATGTCAGGCAGCAGCCAATATTAGCATTGCAGAGCCAGCAGCACCCAGCAAATGTGTCTGTCAACTTATCTGGGAGCTTTCAGGGGCTTTGAAAACCACCGAGCGGAGAAAATTGTCTGAAACAACAGCGGGGTCTGCACTGAGACGTGTTTGGCCATCCCACAACAACTCTGGTCACCAGAGAAGGTGGGGAGAAAGGACAACAAAAGGTGTAAGTAATTCAAGAGCCCCATCTCTTTTTTTCTGAAAAAGGGACACAAGGAGTTTTGGTGGCACGTTGGAGTGTGCAGAAAGTTTGGTGCAGTGTGTGGTTCCTGAGTTAATGTTGGTGTTGCTCCAGTGGGATGTTGGGGAACGAGTTCCCAGCAGAGCCTCAGTCCCAGTGCAATCCCAGGGCAGAGCAGGGTCCCTTTCCCAAGAACTTTCTTCTTGACAAAAGAAAGGTGATTCCAGATGATGTTTTCCTAGTTAAGGGATGCTCAGAGTGTCTTTATTCCATAAGACTGTGGCTGAGACTGACCCTGAGCAAGAATTTTTCCTTTCTCCTGGGACTGTGGTCTGGTTTTGGTGCCTGGGTAAGTCAAATATTCACAAAATTTAAGTTTAAAACAAGCTACAACTGTCCAACAAGTAGGAAAATTTCATTCTAGATATGTTATCAATGTTTTTAAAGGCTGTCCTTCATCTGCTGGTGAAAAATACCCATAAAATACTGAAGTGTTTTATGGGCAAACCCTGTGGTAGCTGATCCTTAACCCCACTGAGCACATCCCCTTCTTGCAGAACTACTCATAGAGTCTTGGAATCCTGGAATGGTTTGGGTTAAAAATCATCTAGTTCCCAGCCCATAGCAGGGACACCTTCCAGCAGACCAGGACCAGAACTTCTGCCAGTATTTGTTTTGTGCTCACTCTTGTAAGCTGAGTCTGAGTTTCTTGCAGGGCAATCTGCACGTGAAAGCAGCTCTGACACATCACAGGCAGGAATAAACACATTTCCTCTCCCCTCTCCCTCTTCTGAAAGCTCCCTCTCCTTAAATTAAGGAAGAAAAGCTCAGTGCACTGGAAAGGGCTTCTGAGTAGCTCATGTGAGGGCAAACAGCTCATAAAACTGGCATTACTTGGCTGATATATTCATGTAGTATTTCATCTGTGCTGCTGTAATACACCATCAGATTTGTGTAGCTTTAATTATATATTACTTGATAAAATAGGTTCAGCTGTCAGGAGCCCTTTCCAGGGCGAGGCAGGCAAAGTTTTGTTGAGAGGGAAGGGAAAAGAGCAGTTTGTTTTATTCCTGAAGAGCACATTCTTCAACATGGGGAAGTGAAGGATGTGGAGAGTGAAGCTGAGAGGCTTTCCCGAGGCTGAGAAGCCCTGCAGGAATCCCATCCCTTCACCAAGGCAGGAGGATCGAGGGCTCTGGGAACAAAGTACAGCACTTGCTGCCAACTCAACCCCTCCTGCAGCTCAGCAAAGGGCCTGAAATAGTTGGGGTAACCCCCTAACTCTGCCTATTTGCAAGGAAATGTCACACCTTTGAGGTGGGATCCTCCTGCAGAGGATGCTGAGCTGGAGGAGCCTCTCCCTCCTCCTGTCCCAGCAGAAGGGAATGTCTGGGAGAACACACTGCAAATGTGCCTGGGAAAACATGGCATTATTCATAGTGTGTGATTAGTCTTGCACGCTTTCCTTGGTATAAATATGTAACACATGCTCCAGTGCAGAATGTGCTAATGTATTCCAACATGATCTTTATTGCTGATATTTAAAAACCTGTTCCCGAATATGCACAGTTTGAATTTCACATGAGTGTAGATGTTCACATCTACCATTTTTCCTGGTTTAAAGCATAAAGTCTCTCAGGCGAACTGTAGGGTTTATGTCAATCCATTTTTACCCCTTTCCTCAGCTCATTTGTCTGCAGTTAAATATTTTCTTCATCTTCCACTGAAAAATATGAATTATTCCAAAGCCCCGAGCGCTGCAGTGTGTGTGTCTGTGTTTGTTGGTAACTCAAAATACAAACACTGGGAGAAGATATTCTCATTTGTTTTCCATTCCAGCTTTTAAGTGCTGTGTTAGGAAGCAATCATAATAAAGAGGACCCGAAGACATCATTTCTCAGGGAGACAGCAGCCTGCTGCTATCTTTAATCTAAGAGGCACTGGATAGAGGTCATCTTCTGATCAATGAAGTGAATTTCATTTTATGATGCTGAAAACAGACAGAGAATGGTACAATCAAGTGCTTCCCAAAAGAAAACAGGAGCAGGCAGAGAGGGATGGGAGAACCATAACAAAAATAACCAGATTTATTGCTCTGTAGAGCCTGTTTTACAAGGACCTTGGAGTGCAGGAAGGGCTTGTTGTCCTCCCTTATCCCCGGGGATTTACAGAGTGTTGCCAAGATTTCAAATCCCTTTACCTGCCCAGGCCAGTCTTCTGCACAAAGGGGATAAACAGGGTGCACTGTCACGTTCTAACATCACCTCTCAAAGGAAAAGAAATTTAGTTTCCAAGCTGTAAGTACGTGACATGGTGGAACTTCCAGGAATGGCCATGCACAAGGAATGCTGGAGGCTTCTCTGTCCCATTGTTCCAGGAACTCCAAAAAAACCTCCTCCCAAGGGATTGGCTCTCTGATTTGCTCATAGAATCATAGAATGGATTGGATTGGAAAAGACCTCTGAGATCATCGAGTCCAACCCTTGGTCCAACTCCAGTCCCTTTACCAGATCATGGCACTCAGTGCCACGGCCAAGCTCAGCTGAAAAACCTCCAGGGATGGGGAATCCACCCCCTCTCTGGGCAGCCCATTCCAATCCCTGAGCACTCTCTCTGTAAAGAATTTTTTTCTGCTCTCCAACTTCAATTTCCCCTGGCAGAGCTTGAGCCCATCGTGCCCCCTTGTCCTATTGCTGAGTGCCTGGGAGAAGAGACCAACCCCCACCTGGCCACAACTTCCCTTCAGGGAGTTCCAGACAGTGCTGAGGTCACCTCTGAGCCTCCTCTTCTCCAGGCTGAACACCCCCAGCTCCCTCAGCCTCTCCCCACAGCACTTGTGCTCCAGTCCCTTCTCCAGCCTCGTTGTTCTTCTCTGGCCCCGCTCCAGCCCCTCAATGTCCTTTCTGAACTGAGGGGCCCAGAACTGAACACAACACTCAAGGTGTGGCCTCCCCAAGGCAGAGTCCAGGGGAAGGGTCACTGCCCTGGGCCTGCTGGCCACGCTAGTTTGGATCCAGGCCAGGATCCCCTTGGCCTTCTTGGCCACCTGGGCACACTGGTGGCTCCTGTTGAGCTTCCTGTCCCTCAGTCCCCCCAGGTCCCTCTGCCTGGCTGCTCTCCAGCCACTCTGTGCCCAGCCTGGAGCGCTGCAGGGGGTTGTTGTGGCCAAAGTGCAGGACCTGCACTTGGCCTTGTTGGACTTCATCCCATTGGAATCAGCCCATCTCTCAAGTCTCTCCAGATCCCTCTGCAGAGCCCTCCTGCCTTCCAGCAGGTCGACACTCCCTCCCAGCTTGGTGTCATCAGCAGATTTGCTGCTGATGGACTCAATCCCCTCATCTAAATCATCACTAAAGATGTTAAACAGGACTGGGCCCAACACAGACCCCTGGGGAACACCACTGGTGACCATACTTTGCTTTTCAAGACGACTTTGACTTGTTCAGGTCTCACAGCACTGCCTGGTGTGGTTTTGGATCAGTAAATGACGTGCATGCAAGGCTTGATCCAAATCTTTGCTACTGAAGTTGTATAGTTAGTTTGGAATATTAAGCATGGACATGTCATGGGAATTGAGCAAATATTGGATGTCTGATGGAGCCTGTGCCACAGGAAAGCCTTAAAACAGTGTCTGCTGCTCCATTCAATAACTGTGGAAAGGGAGGGAACATTCATCATGTTTTGGGGACTTTGGTTACAAATGGCTCTCCAGCAAGAAGTTAAAAGTACTGAATTTCTCAACAAGCACAATTGTCTCTGTGAAATGATCCTTCATGTAGAAAGCTGGATGATTTTCATGAGAGGAAGAAAGATAACTGATGTTGTTAAGAGCAAGTAGATGAGAAAGTGGAAAAGATTGTTTAAATATAGAAAGGGATAAGGAGGTTTGAGATATGGACCAGGAAATGGAGAACTCAGCATCTGTCACAGTGCCTGGGGAAATCATCCATTCCTGGATGTCTCACTCAGGATTTGTGTCTGATTGATTGAAAAAGAAAGTTGGACTGGAAATATCCCTTGGTGAAGGTTTTCAGAGCAGCACCAGATATGTGTGTGTGTCCTGTGGATGGAAAGGTGGAGCTCAGAACTTTACCTGATGTGCTCCTCCTACATGGAGAGTATTTGTATGTATTAGTGAGCCCCATCCAAATCTGAGGAGTGCTCCAGAAACTTACTTGAAAAGTCTGTGTTTGTCCCAATAAGCAGAGTTCACTTTGCATCAGAACATATAACAGACCTCACTTTCTCCCCCAAACCTTGCAAACTATCTGCAAAATCACTGGAAAGTTAATGAGAGCCCTTCCTGTCAGCATGGATTAATCTGGAATTCCTTGGCATCTTCAGATCCTTCTGCATCAAAACATAAGTTTATATCAAAACCTTGAATCCAGGAGAAAATGACAGGAGAGAATGAACTAAAATGCCTCCCATTTCTATGGTCTGCAAACTTCAAGCCCTCTGATTGTGCTGGGAGTCTTTGATCTCAGTATTACTTTTTCATTGCCTTTGAAGTCAAAAGCAAAGGGTGATTGCAGTGGGATCCAGAGGTGCCAAGTGGTAATTCCTTATAGCCACGTTTAAGGTACATCACATCAGCTATTGACCACTAAAATTGTAACCAGATGTAGAGAGTGTTTCCCTATTAAAGGTTTCACACGTCAGTAGTGCTGGTTCAGGTTGGTTTTCTCCAGCAAAGGGGTCAGCACAGAGCACTGATGTCCAGAACCTCAGGGAGGTGTTTTCTAGAATTAACACACTTTTAATAATCAGCTCTTACAGCCGAGCAGGACTTTAAATGGTGTCAAAATTATGTGCTAAACAGCAAGGTGTTATTTTTGGAGGAGCTGATAAAGGAGCCCTCCAAAGGGGGAGGTTGGTGAGGAAGGAGCTCAGAAGCTCCTCCTGCTCCTGAGACAGGAGCTCAGTGCCGTAAATTGGTACCAGTGTCTGCCTTCAGAGCAGAACTGAGAAAGAAAAATGGAAAGGGCTGCATTTCTATGGCTTGTAAAATATTCATTTATGTGCTGTGCTCAAGGAGAATCGATCTCTGGGGAGCAGCAGGTTTCTTTATCTCAGTCAAATTAAATTAGAGGGAAGAGCTGAGTGGGATGAAGCGTCGTGGGGACAGCAATGGGGTGGCACAGCCCTGGCACTGCTGGTACTGAGCGGGGCACAGGGGCACTGGGACAAGAGGGTTCAGCCAGGAGGTCGTCCCTGAGCAAGCCTGGCTGCCTTTGGATTCCACTCAGTGGCAAATTGAGTTGAAATATTTCTGCAGACTTGGCCCTCAGTGGCTTGTTTTAACTGCCAAATTACAGCAAGGTTAAATAAGGTCAGTGCTGAGGGAGGTGATGGTTTCTTCCTTTCATGGACAGGCACAGTTGGGCTGGGCTGGGCTGGGCAGGGCCAGGGCTGGGCTGGGCAGATGCTCCTGGGTCCCTCCCAACTCAGGATATTTTATGGCTCTGTGTTTTCAAGGATGCAGCAATGGGCACAGCAGGTTTTATCTCTGCTCCTCCACAGCTGTTTGTTGCTCCCAGTCACTGCAGTGCCCCAGAGTTCTGTGAGGGGATGGATGGACTTTGTTATTGCAGCTTCTTGAACATCATTTTTTGAGTAGTTTCTTCATCAATAGAGGGAATTTCAATCCACTGGATTTCTCTGTATCTCTGTGGGCCCCAGCCAGGGCTGTGCAGAGGAAGTGAGATGTGATGTTGACAGGAAGCTCAACATGAGCCAACAGTGTGCCCAGGTGGCCAAGAAGGCCAAGGGGATCCTGGCCTGGATCCAAACTAGCGTGGCCAGCAGGCCCAGGGCAGTGACCCTTCCCCTGGACTCTGCCTTGGGGAGGCCACACCTTGAGTGTTGTGTTCAGTTCTGGGCCCCTCAGTTCAGAAAGGACATTGAGGGGCTGGAGCGAGTCCAGAGAAGAGCAACGAGGCTGGAGAAGGGACTGGAGCACAAGTGCTGTGGGGAGAGGCTGAGGGAGCTGGGGGTGTTTAGCCTGGAGAAGAGGAGGCTCAGAGGTGACCTCAGCACTGTCTGGAACTGCCTGAAGGGAAGTTCTGGCCAAGTCGGGGTTGGTCTCTTCTCCCAGGCACTCAGCAATAGGACAAGGGGGCACGATGGGCTCAAGCTCTGCCAGGGGAAATTGAAGTTGGAGATCAGAAAAAAATTCTTTGCAGAGAGAGTGCTCAGGCATTGGAATGGGCTGCCCAGAGAGGGGGTGGATTCCCCATCCCTGGAGGTTTTTCAGCTGAGCTTGGCCGTGGCACTGAGTGCCATGATCTGGTAAAGGGACTGGAGTTGGACCAAGGGTTGGACTTGATGATCTTGGAGGTCTTTTCCAACCCAATCGATTCTATGATTCTATTCTATGATTCTATGTGGGCAGGCACAGCTGGCTTGGCCAGAGCCTGGAGTGACCAATCACACCAATCCAGTGGTTTCTTTCCAATTAAAATGCTCTTGGAAGATTTTAAGTGAGACACTCTATAGGGACTGGTGTTTTTTTATCTGATGTTAAGCAATGCTGAAGAGTTTCTAACAACAGATTTTTACATAGATAAACTGAGTAATACCCTCTACGATGTTTTCAGCTACTTCTGACGATGATGTCTCTACCTTGGGAGCAAAGTCTGGCTGCTGATGCCAACAAAGGCAGCAGTTTTGACAGCAGTTTTCTGTATCAGCACAGATCTGCAGCGCCGACTATTACCTGCATTATCAATTGGCTAACACCTTCCACGGGAAAGATGTCTCTTTAGAAAGCTCTTCCTTTTATGAGTGTCATCAGCTTCTGTCAGCTTGACACGGCTGGGTCTGACTGGGTTTGAAGTTTTTTGCTGTTGTTGAAATTTGTGAGAACATAAGTGAGCGTTTGGTGAGAAATGGATGTGGAGGAACGTGTCGTGTTCACATATAAACGGCTTCATTTGGAGGCGTTTGTGGGAGATCTGGGGAGGAAAAGACTGAAGTAATGGAGTGATTTGCCAGGCTTTTGGTAGTAAAACAGCCCAGGTGTAGTTCATGCAGAGGCAGTGACTTATTGCAGCTCCAATATCTCTGCCTGTCAAAGCTCTGGGGTTTAGAGCTCTGTGCAGAGTCTCTGCTGGGTTTGGGATAACTCAAGGGCAGTGACTGGCAGCTGGGAGCACATCACATCACTCCAATAAGAAACCCTTTATTTGCAAGTATAAGTTATATTTATTTTTCAGATCAGTATGGTTTCATGGTTTTTTATTTCTGGTGGAGTCTGTTGGTGGGTGCACAAGAGCACAGGATTGCTCACAACTTTCTGCCATTTCAAGTTTTTCACTGTTTGTTGGTGAAATGAAAACCTACATAAAAGAAACATAAAATAAGTCACAGCTCACCACAGGTTTGTGCCAGTGACTGGTGGTCAGGCAGGGAAGCTCCAGTGATGATTCCAACAGGTGACACAAAGTCTTTCCAAAATTCCCACTGCCAGCTTGTAAGGGCTGATATCATAGAATCATGGAATGGGTTGGGTTGGGTTGGAAGGGACCTGAAGATCATCCAGTTCCATGGGCAGGGACACCTCCCACCACCCCAGGGTGCTCCAAGCCCTGTCCAACCTGGCCTTGGACACTTTCAGGGATGGGGCAGCCACAGCTTCTCTGGGCACCTGTGCCAGGGCCTGCCCACCCTCCCAGGGAGGGATTTCCTTCTGATATCTTACATATTGTGCCAGCACAGCAAAGTGGGACAGGGATGGAGAGCAGAGCAGCTGCTTCCATTTGGGGAGGCCTCTCCCTGATTATTTATTTGTGAGATATAAACTACCCTTAACACATCACTCAGTGTAACAGGGCCCTTTAACTAAATAAGAGCTTTAGTGAATAGATGACCACAGTGTTAATTATATGTGTAATACTCTTGCCATATCTCCAGCAATTCCTTTGACTTTATTACAGATAAAACAACAACCTTGTCTGTTTTCATAGTTCTTAGTCATTTAAGAAGATTGAAGAAATGTTAATTGTGAGTTGTCCAAGAAGTCTTTAGAAAGATTTTAATCCCTTTAATAGTATTAACTCGACATTGAGGCAATATTATTCCTAATCCTTTCTGTGCTCTCCCAGTGCCAGTCCTTTGGAACTCACCTGTGTGAGCCACTGACCTTGGCATGTGTGAGAGACACTGGTAATATAGTGAGAAAATGTTGCTTTAGTCTATAATATCCCCAAATTGATTTTTCCTGATGGAGTGGGGAGGCAGAAATTATCTGCATCCAATCAGCAAGGACCTTTATGTAAATTAATGCAGAGTTAGAATAGCAGAGTCCAACTTGATGACACCGGTCTTATTTTTTGTATATTAGTCAATACTTGCTAAGTTTACAATTTTCCCTTTCCTTTGGCTTGTTCATTTGCAATTAAGTTATTTATACATGCACACAAGTACAAACTCACCCATTGGACACTTAAATTCCAGGGAGGCTTTATTTTTATTTACTGCTTTTTCCAATAAATGAACATCTTTCAAATCTCTGCAGAGCTGCATCGATTCCTGGAGCATCATCTCCCACTTTATTGAGTACAAATGGTGACTGATTGTCCCTTGGCACTTCAGGAAGACCTTAAAGATACAAACCCCAAGTTTTAAACAGGCTACAACTTTATTAAGCTACCATCACATCTGGGAAATGATTTGGGATGGTTGGGAATTTCTTGATGATTTTTTTTTTTTCCCTACTGGAAAGAAGTGCTGATTTGCCCAAATCCAAGCTGTTTGCTGAGCAGAATTTGACTCGACACATCCAATTAAGAAGGAAAAGAAGCCAGTGCAATAGCAGGTTGACACTGTTAACTGAAGATTGTGCTTTTTCTGGTGATGGCAATTTTTCAAAATTTTAATGAACTCGGGGGGAAAAAAAAAGAAAAAGTTGAAAGCAATTAATTGGAGTGACCTGACAAAAAAAAAAAAAAAAGAGGGAGAGTGTTGGTGGGTGGGAATGTGAGATCACAGATTTACACCCTGTCTCGTACAGAACTTCTCTGCAAACTGCTGAAAACCTGGGGGAAAATGAAGCTCCATCCACACTCAGTGGGGAAACTTGCCTGCTGAAACCCAAACTCCTGCCTGGAGAAAACTTGGGAAATGGAAGGGAAAAAGCAGCATTTTGATGGGAAAGGCATTCACAGCCTGGTTTGCATCTTCTTGGTGTCTTCTGCTGCTCTCAGAGAAGCTGATTTCCAACACTCCCTGCCAAAAAGCTGAGCTTGGGCTTCTGGTTGTCTCTCAGCTCTTGCTTAGCATGTTCCAGCCCATCCCTGGCCCAGCTGGGACCTCCCTGAGCTTCTCCTTGTTTTCCTCAGTTCTACTGAACATCATATTTTTGTCATATCGATCCATTTTGAATCACGACTTTGCTTGAAATTTGTGTGATTGCAAATTATGATCCTGTCACGTTAGTCTGGAAACACAGCCTGGTTCAGAGGAAAAAAAAAAACCAAACAAAAAACCTTGAACTTAAGTAAAGTTTGAAACTACCTTCCCTTAACAACATTTTAAAAAATTAATTTGCCCCTGTGCTCAACAGGGCATGGGAAGGACAGCAAGGTTTGAAAAGCCACAGCAAATAACTTCTTTAGTAAAAGAAAAATAACCCTAATAGCAGCTTTCTATGGCAACTCCCAGCATTTCTCTGTTCAATGGAGCCTGAAAATACATCTGCTCTGTATGAATATAGAAATGAAGAAATAATTTATCAAGCAAACATACAGGTGTTTCTTCAGGAATTCCTATTGCTTTGGAAACATTATTCTTTTTTGACCCAGTTTTCTTGATGTGTTGTCTGATGGATCAATCTAAGGTGGCAGAGGAAACACTTTCCTTCATTTTATGATAAAGAAAAGGTAAGAAAGAAAAACTAAGCATTAAGATGCCAACATGTGTTTCATCTCCTTCAGTTCTGCCCCAGAGAACAGTTCAGAACAGTTTCCCCTTGGCAGAGGTGTTGCCTTCCCTTCCCAGTGTCTTTTCACGAGTTTGCCTATTTTTGCCTTGATTTCTTTTTTTTTTTTTCTTTATTGAGTACAAATGGTGACTGATTGTCCCTTGGCACTTCAGGAAGACCTTAAATATACAAACCCCAAGTTTTCCTATTTTTGCCTTGATTTCTTATTTTTTTTCTTTATCTTTTGCCATTTCTGAGGGAGTGAAGCACCTGCTCTCCAAGGTTATACACAAACCAAAGCCAGCAGGTGCCCAAGGGCAGGTTGGATGGGCTGGTGGAAGGTGCCCCTGCTCATGGCAGGGGGATGGAATGAGATGCTTTGGCACCTGTGCCAACTGGGACAGGATTATTGTGACATCCATGTCCCCATCTCGTTGTGTGAGTGCCATTAATTTCTTCCTAAACCACGATATTAATTAACTGGCTGAGGAATCTGAACTGTTGCTTTTCCCCCTTACATCACCCCTGTGCTCCACAGGAAAATGCTCCAAGACTTTTGGGACTCTAATTATTCTACAATCCCTATTTTTCAACACAGGGATTGCATTTAGGTTGGACTGAGCGGTGGCTGCAGGAAATTGGACAGAAAAAAAAAAGACCTACAGATTAGGGAAAAGATCCGATTATTCCTTTTTCTTTAGCAAAAACTAAGTTCGTAGGTCATAAGATCATGAGATTATAGATCCTTAAAAACTTTGGCTGGGAGCCAAAGGCTGGAGTTGTCTTTCAGAGGAAAATAAAATGCAGTGTCTGATGGGAATTGTTTTCCTTTGAACTCCACGGTCAGCCGATATCCTTGACCCACCAGATGGAAAGGTCATCATTAAAGTACAAAGTAGCTGCTACTCTAAAAAGCAAATACAAAAGACATTCAGCTCAGCAAAATATTCTTTCTGAGCTTTGCCCACTGACAAGAAATCCAAGAGTTGCCTTTAACCTCTTTGTCGTTGACAATGCAAACCTCTTTCTTGTGATGCAAATAGCAGGGCTATTTTTAGTCCTGATCAGATGGTTTGGTAATTCTGAGACTTCTTCTTTTTTTTTTTTTTTTTTTTTTTTTGTGAATCCATTTCCTAAAAAAGGAAACACCCTGTCAGCAGGATTTGGGAATGCTCTTGCTCACGTTCAGTGGAGCATCATCTTGGCTTTTTGGAGCAGGACACGTGACACTTTCTGGGCTGTTCTTCTGCTGCTGCACTCCCAGAGCCCTCCCTGGGGTCATTTGTCACCTCAGCAGGCTGGACAACCCAGTGGAAACTCCTGCCATGCAGCTGGAAGCCACCTGGGCAGCTGGTGAGTTGAAGGGGATGGGGGAGATGTGTAACTTCTCCATCTCGTTCCAAAATCCAGTCAGGTTCTCCATGACGTGCTTGGAGAGAGCTCCCTGCAAAGACCATTCCACAGGTGTCTGGAGCAGTTCTTGGTTTGAGAACACACAAACAGAACTTGAAATGAAATTTTTAAGTGAATATGATGAGACAGTGTTGTGGGACCTTTGATAACCATCAGTGCTTTCTTTAGGGAAGGAATCCTTCCCTGGGAGGGTGGGCAGGCCCTGGCACAGGTTGGGCAGAGAAGCTGTGGCTGCCCCATCCCTGGGAGTGTCCAAGGCCAGGCTGGAGCACCCTGGGACAGTAGAAGGTGTCCCTGCCCATGGCAGGGGGTGGAAGTGGATGAGCTTTCAGGTCCTTCCCAGCCCAACCCATTGTGTGACTCTGTGCTGTGTTGGTGTTCCAGGATTTTGCCTTGCTTAACATTTGTGCTTTGGAAGGAGGACAAGTTGCTTTGGCCTCTCATTTGTGCTGGGCATGACCCTCCCAGGGGTTCTGGTGTGTTTTGGGGGCCCAGCAAAGTGCAGGGGAATATCCCACCTTGGCAGGGTGGGGAGTACAGAACACCTGCTGTGCTGCCGAGACTCTGATCTTCAGACTTTTTAATTTAATTAGTGCACTTAACCAGTCTAATTTGAGGGGATTATTGATCAATATTATTTCTCTGAGACCTCTTAAAAAAAATGACAGTGCCTTTGCCTGAATGCAGAGCTTTATTTATCTGAGTCCTCTCCCCCAATTAGTTAAGTTTGTGTAACGAGATCAGCTGGGGACACAGAGCAATATCGGGGTAGTTTGCCTTGATTGAGTTTTCACTTGTACATATCCCAAAGCAAATAAAACCAGCTTGGAATTGAATTAAGGGGATTCACACCATGTTTTGTATTGGTTAATTGAATAGGTGTAACGTTTACCTGATTAGTTAATTCCATACATGGATGTCAGTTTGAAATTTGTTTATGTATTCAACAAGCAATGGATCTCCGTGATGGGACTTGTGGTTTTCTGGAACATGATTTATTTTTAAGGTAGTGAGTGAGAACATCCATGTTTTTTTTCAACTGGATCTTCTTTGCAATGAGTTTTTTGGGGAAAGAAAACTTTTGGGATGACTTGATAGGCACCTGTCCAAGACACATCCTAAATTAGTTAAAATAGTTAATATTTCTGACTAACTTCACAGGTGGATTTTCAGGTACTTACAGAAATCAGGTTTTCTGCTCCTGCTGAACTTCCATATGATGAGAGTTTCTAAAGCCCACTGGAAGCTGTGATTGGCAGCAATATTAAGAAAATAATATTTCATTAATTTTAGGACTAAGAAGGAGGCATGAGAAATATTTATTGGGTTGTGAGAGTCTAACTGTGATTAATTTCCTTCATTTTCTTTATCCTGTTGCAGTTCTGGCAGTTGTCAAATGGAAAAAAGAAAACTAGACACAGTCATACTAAAAAAAATTGAAGCCCTGATTGTAACAAAGCGTGATGTGAAACACAAAGAGAAAACCAGGATGGGTTTGGTCCCCTGGAATTCCTTACCCTCAGCTCTGCAGGTGGTGAGTGAAAAGAACCTCTTTCTCTCCTGCTGTTAATCCAAGTGCAGTTTCTGGGTGGAATTCTCCACACCCCAGGACAGGACAAGGATTCTCAGTGACTCCTCAGCTCCACGAGTTTTTCCAGTTCAAATGCAGAGCCATTTTCCATTTAAATATTCCAGCTGAGCAATTTGATAGCCCAGGCACCAAGGCCTGGCAAACCTCACCTCCCTCACCACTGTAACAGTGACAAACACCAGCAATAGCTCAAAAGAAGGTCAGCACTGCAAACAAACGACTCTGGAGCCTTCACTGGGGCATTTCTTAATTTATGGTGGGGACGAAACTTCAGGCTATGAAGTTATTGAGCCTCAGAGTTTGACTTCATGACAGACAGTGGCACTGAACTCCTGAGCCTGCAGCTTGATTGCAGCCCATAAATAATGCACATGGGCCACATCCAATCCCCCACCTAATTCCATTTGTGTTGAGGATACAGCTGGAAAGAGAAGAAACCGGGAGGTTTTATCCCTTTCATTTCTTTCTGTGACTTTCAGGGGGAAGGAAGGGAGAGGATCTTGTTGAAACAACTCTTTTTGTGCAAACTTCTCAGCTTTGCTGGGAGTTTCCAAGCCCAGCTCTCTGATCCCTGATTTCATGGGCTCTGCCTGAAAGAAAACATCCTCCAAACAGGATCGTTTTCCTGGATAAGGCAAGAAAGATCCATTTTCCAAATCTTGTTGCGAATCAAGCAGAAGAACGATGGAAAGCATGAAGAGGAGGAGCACCATCAGGTTGGGAATATTGCAATGATATTCACAGCCAGGGAACTCTGGGGGCATTTTTTAACCAATATTGATCAGCTGAGTCTGCACAGATGATTCAGATGTGGCAGCAGAAAGCCTTGCTGAGGTCCAGGAGCTGCAAGGTGTGGGGTCAGGTCGAGGATGCCCAGCACAGACTTTAATGAAGTCTGACATCCAACTTGAGCATGACCTTGTTTTGTACAAGAGCAGGAACGTCGGGAGTTCCATCAATAAAACCTCAACAAGGCTCTTTTTCTTTTCTTTTCTTTTTTTTTTCCCAACTAAAACCAGCCTGTGACACCTGAACTGCTATGAATACTCATTGGAAAAACACACCAAATGGTAGGAAGGTTTATTTTTGGGAGGGTTGAGAGCTGGATTTATGTCACAAAAATCTAAACAATTCAGGATTTTATTTATATTAGAAGGAGTAGTTTAAATTCAAGTTACAAATATAGATGTGGGAGTGTTTCCACATAGGTTTGAAGAAGCTGGAACTGGACTGTGATTTGATCATGTTTGACTCACCAAAAAGTCATGAAGTTTATTCCAGTGCAGGTCTTGATGAGTCTCTTTTGTAGGGCTCTACTGAAATGCTCATTTTCCTTTGGAATATCCCAGGATTTTATCTGACATAAGGCAGGTTTTTCATCCTTTGAATGGAGAGTTCCCTGATGAGTGGACAGCAGATCTTGTTGCTTCAAAGTAATATCTACATAGTCAAAATATGGTCACACAGCTTTTAAATACTCTTATATTTGGGGGTTTGCTAGATTTTATTTTATTTTATTTTATTTTATTTTATTTTATTTTTATTTTATTTTATTTTTTGTTTTGTTTCATTTTGTTTTATTATTTTTATTTTACTTATTTTTATTTTTTAATTTAATTTAATTTAATTTAACTTTAATTTTATTTTGTTTTATTTTATTTTGTTTTATTTTATTTTGTTTTATTTTATTTTTATTTTATTTTATTTTTTGTTTTGTTTCATTTTGTTTTATTTTATTATTTTTTATTTTACTTATTTTTATTATTTTAATTTTATTTTTAATTTTATATTTTATTTTATTTTCCGTTTTATTTGATTTTCTGTTTTATTTTACTTTTTTCTGGTATATACAGATTAGAACCCAGCACAGCAAGCACATGGAGCTGCTGGAGAGGGTCCAGAGGAGGCACCAGGATGGTCAGAGGATGGAGCAGCTCTGCTGGGAGGGAAGGCTGAGAGTTGGGATTGTTCATCTGGAGAAGAGAAGCTTTGGGGTGACCTCAGTGTGGCCTTCCAGGACCTTGAGAGGCTACAAGAAAGATGGAGAGAGACTATTTCCAAGGGCCTGGAGTGACAGGACAAGGGGAATGGCTTCAAACTGACAGAGAGTAAGGTTGGGCTGGATATTGGGAAGAAATTCTTCCCTGGGAGGGTGGGCAGACGCTTGGCACTGGTGCCCAGAGAAGCTGTGGCTGCCCAATCCCTGGGAGTGTCCAAGGGGAGTTTGGAGCAACCTGGGCTGGTGGAAGGTGTCCCTGGGCTGGTGGGAGGTGTCTCTGGGCTGGTGGGAGGTGTCCCTGGGCTGGTGGGAGGTGTCCCTGGGCTGGTGGGAGGTGTCTCTGGGCTGGTGGAAGGAGTCCCTGGGCTGGAGGAAGGAGTCCCTGGGCTTGTGGAAGGTGTCTCTGGGCTGGTGGAAGGAGTCCCTGGGCTGGAGGAAGGAGTCCCTGGGCTGGAGGAAGGAGTCCCTGGGCTGGTGAAAGGTGTCTCTGGGCTGGTGGAAGGTGTCCCTGGGCTGGTGGGAGGTGTCCCTGGGCTTGTGGAAGGTGTCTCTGGTCTGGTGGAAGGAGTCCCTGGGCTGGTGGGAGGTGTCTCTGGGCTGGTGAAAGGTGTCTCTGGGCTGGTGGGAGGTGTCTCTGGGCTGGTGGGAGGTGTCTCTGGGCTGGTGGGAGGTGTCCCTGGGCTTGTGGAAGGTGTCCCTGGGCTGGTGGGAGGTGTCTCTGGGCTGGTGGAAGGTGTCTCTGGGCTGGTGGAAGGAGTCCCTGGGCTGGTGAAAGGTGTCTCTGGGCTGGTGGAAGGTGTCCCTGGGCTGGTGGGAGGTGTCCCTGGGCTGGTGGGAGGTGTCCCTGGGCTGGTGGAAGGTGTCCCTGGGCTGGTGGGAGGTGTCTCTGGGCTGGTGGAAGGTGTCTCTGGGCTGGTGGGAGGTGTCTCTGGGCTGGTGGAAGTTGTCCCTGGGCTGGTGGGAGGTGTCTCTGGGCTGGTGGGAGGTGTCTCTGGGCTGGTGGGAGGTGTCTCTGGGCTGGTGGAAGTTGTCCCTGGGCTGGTGGGAGGTGTCCCTGGGCTGGTGGGAGGTGTCTCTGGGCTGGTGGGAGGTGTCCCTGGGCTGGTGAAAGGTGTCTCTGGGCTGGTGGGAGGTGTCCCTGGGCTGGTGAAAGGTGTCCCTGGGCTGGTGGGAGGTGTCCCTGCCCATGGTAGAAGGTGACTCTGGGCTGGTGGGAGGTGTCCCTGGGCTGCTGAAAGGTGTCCCTGGGCTGGTGGGAGGTGTCCCTGCCCATGGTAGAAGGTGTCTCTGGGCTGGTGGAAGGAGTCCCTGGGCTGGTGGGAGGTGTCCCTGGGCTGGTGGAAGGTGTCTCTGGGCTGGTGGGAGGTGTCCCTGGTCTGGTGGGAGGTATCCCTGGGCTGGTGAAAGGTGTCCCTAGGCTGGTGGAAGGAGTCCCTGGGCTGGTGGGAGGTGTCCCTGGGCTGGTGGAAGGAGTCCCTGGGCTGGTGGGAGGTGTCCCTGCCCATGGCAGGAGGTGGCACTGGATGATCTTTAAATTCCCTTCCAACCCAACCCCTCCTGTGATTCTCCGGTTCCCTGATTCTCTCAGCTATGCACTGAAATATCTCTGCATATCTGGATATTTATATCTAACCCATTCCAGCAGCTCTCCCAGCCTGTCCCAGGCTGTCCTGCAGCAGCTGAGGCAGCTGCTCCAGTTGGGGAGCTGAATCCAGCACATCCCCATTCCAGCACAGAGCACTCCAACCAAAGTAGGGCAGGCTCTGCTCTGCTGCTTATTAAAGCCCATTCATCATGCCCACTGAGTGTGCCACAGCTGCATGTGCAGCCCTGGCATTGGCATCAACACATACCCTTAAACTGGTTTTTCAGCATTATTTTTAGCCTTTCTCCATTCCTCAGATTTGGGTGCAGGCATTGTTGGTTTAGAGCCTTTTCCACGTGTGTTCTGGACACGCTGAAAATAATAATTTAAAAATATCTCCGTGTTTGAAAAGAAATGTGTTTGCTGAGCTCAGTAACAGTCACAGTCTGGTTTTACCTTTACTGTCTTAAAGGTGCATTTTCCATGCAGGAAACTTTGCTGGGAGCTTTGTGGATATAAATATTATTGGTAAAAGCTCTTTGTTTCACCTTTATGAAAAGAGAGAGCAATACATAGATTAGAAATTCATTTTTGTACAAACACATAAATATATGTACATATTATAAATACATACACATATTTATGTATAAATACATAAGTAAATATGTGTTTGTAAGTTAAAAAAATCAGGATTTGGCTTTTGTGTTTGTGGGGTCTTTTCTAATTCTTCAGTCAGGGGCATTTTTGGTCCATCCTGTGCTGATTTAGCTTTTCTGGAGTCTTTTCATGTCACTCAGCAGCCTGTGCTGGTGCTGGGAGGGGCACAGGGAGCTTGGTATGGGCAGATGTGGTGGGAATTATGTCAAATTTTGCATTCAGAGAACCTTCAGTTGCAATTCTGACGTCGCTGCCCATGAGTTATAAGGGAAATACAGAAATATAAATAATTTCAGGTAAATTTAATACGTATTTTTGGGTTTTCCAAGCATATTCCTTTGTTGAAAAGAGAAGAGATTTTTCCTTAATGTGCTGGAATTATAGGTTGGTAGTTTATTAATACCCCACTGAAAAACTGAGTTGGGAGAGTTGTGAGGTTGGAGAGTTGTGGATGGTTCAAGGAGAGGCTGGTCTGTCCTTCTGGCAGGCACTGGATCTTGGGAAGGTTTAAGTAAGATCTCAGGAATAATTTATTCATGGAAAGGGTTGCCAAGCACTGGAACAGACCACCCAGGGCAGTGGCAGAGTCACCACCCCTGGAAATGTTCAAAAAACATGTGGATGTGGCACTTGAGGACAAGGGTGAGTGGTGAACACGGTGAAGGTGCTGGTTGATGGGTGGACTTGATGAGCTCAGAGCTCTTTTCCAGCCTTAACAATCCTGTGATTCTATTCAAGTCTAAAGGATTAAGGATTTATAGGACTTCAATCCTTGATGATGTTCTTATGTGCCTACAGAATAGCACCTAATTTACTAATCAGACACAATGAAGAGTAGAATCACCAGAGACAGAAAAAGAAGGATGAAGAATAGAAGAGAAAATGAGTAAAGACACAGGAGATGCTCTCCAAGTTCAAATAAAATATACATGCTTGTCTTATTGCTAGTCCTGCTCTTATCTGACAAGCTTTGCTGATCTCATGTAGTGTTGCCATAAAAAGTTGCCCAGAGATGCTTCCAGAAGGTAAGTAAATGGATGTCAGGAGAAAAACTAACACTGGCATGGAAGGATGATTTAAGATTATTCTTCCAGGCTCCTGTGTGAGATTGGATCTGTTGTAACCTTCCTAAACCTTTGTTACCTTTGTAATTTCAAGTGACAGGTTAAATGCTAATGCAATTGATAGAGGTGAACAACTGGTCAAGGAACAACCTGATCTGACTGTATAATGCATCAGAGAATTGCAAAAATATGCAGGTCAGATGTAATTTTGACAGAGAATGGCTTTGCTGCAAGGGTTTATGTTTCCCTGGATGCTCTTAAAAAAGAGTTGGGCTATGGTAAGTACCACATTGCTTGAAAAAAATACCAAGTTAAACTCAATGGAAAAACTCCAAGTTCTCAATATCCTCAGATTTCATTATCAGTTTTTATTGGAGCTGGGATAATAAGATTATGGAATTAAGAGAAAAGTTATACCCATTTTCTTCAGCTCAGCAGCCCTAATGTGCAAAAAGAAAGTGACTCTCATTTCTCACCATAAATGCAGCGAGAACTGCTGGGGAAAGGTGGTGGTTTCCAGCAGGTCCTTCCTGCAGGAGAAATGCTGGTGCTTCAGCAGGCACTGGGTCATGGCAATAACTTGTAGCAGGAGGTAAAAAGGTGGGATTTCATGAATTAATCCTGGAGCTGATGGTTTTCCAGGTGAAATGGGGATGTGAATTAAGGCCCTGGAGCAGAAGGAGCCTCTCAGTTCCAGGTGCAACATGTGCTGGAATGAAACTGGGTTATCTGGGAAGGTTGAGGGCACTTCAACCCAGACCATCTCATTTTCAGCTTAGAGACCTTCCTGAAAAATAACAGATGCATTTAAATCACTCTGCTGACTGGTTGAAGTGCTCTGAAGAGGGAAAGGACCCTCAAAGAGAAAGCTGGGAAAGTTTCATCATGTTCAACAACACTCAGTGAATCCCCCCTTTGTTTCCTTATATTGATATTTGTGCTTTATAAGCAGTGGTTTAGAATGCAGGTTATTTGGGGGGCATGAGAACCAACTGTTTACTCCAGTCTGAGGATACCTAAGGAAAATCTCCTTCTGCCAAGGGCATTGGAGAAGTATCAGGTCTCCCCTGGTCCCTTTCTGAGCAAGCAGAGGGTTGGTGACTCCAAAGTTTATCAGCAATGACATAATGCCAATGGATTTTGGTACCATATTGCCTAAAAGAGTGTTAGTTTGTTTTCCTTTAAACTCTGAGATGCCAGAAATCCCTCAGACTGTTGCCCCTGCCAAGCACCTCCCAGCTCCCCACTCCAAGAAGCCACCAACAGACCAGAAAAGAGAGAGAAAATAAAAATATAACCCCTCCCTTTAAGAAGTTACCTTATTTTTAATATTTTACTCATTTATTTACCATTTTTATTCTCCCAGAGAAAATTTCAGAGCTGAACTTGTCCTCTTACCCCTACGAGCACTCAGGGTGTTCTTCCTCTCTATAAATGTTTAAAAAAGGAAAATTGAAATGTAAATTGCCTCAGTGCTTTTAAAACCTTAAAAAAAATAATAATTCAGTGAGTCCTGCATGAGATGGAACTCCCTCCTGCTGCCTGAACCTGTGGAGTGGGTTAACATAACACGGAATCAATTATAAAACCTGTCTGCTCTAATACTTACCTGCAGTATCTCCCCTGAATGTTTGATTTCCCATCACCTCTGGGAAGCTCCAGAAATACAGGGACAGCAGAAAGATTCCAAGGGAAGGAATTTATTGGACTGTCCTGGGTTATAAAAGTGAAACCTGGAAAGAATAATACACCCTGTGAACATGACTCTGGTTTTAATCTAACACTTCCCAGGCCCATAAAATAGAGAACAAATATTGAATTTCTGTTCTGTGTTGTCATAATTGTGACATTATTTCACTTAGTTTTCAGCTTGTTTGGAACCAGCTTTCTTTGGAATATTATTCTCATCCTTCCCCATCCTTTTTCTTGTCTTTCTCTTCGGATTGTTTTGGGTTAGTTGGTTTTGTTTGTTTGAGGGTTTGGTGTATGTGGGTGTTTCTTTACAAATCAGAAAGAGAAAAGAAATGGTTTGACTTTGGCAGTTCTACTTTATTATAGACTTATTAAACACTATGCAAATAATTATTAATCTTTCTTTATCTATGTGCTGTAGTGTGTGACCTTGCTATGGCTGAGATTGCAATCTTAGAGTTTGCTCTGGCAGAGGTGACCACAGACAGGGATTCCTTTGTTTGAGTCCCAAAGATGATGGATTAAACAGACACTGAGGACTGTGAAGTGCTGATGTCGTGATAATAACGGGCAGTTTGTGACAGAGCTGGGACCGATGCCTGGGCTGGGGGGAAGGTGAAAATTGTGAGTCCAACTCCTTCCTCCTGTGATTGTTTCTGTGGGGAGGGGAAAGGCTGAGACTTCTGGGAAGTGGGAACTGTGACTGCAGGACAAGGTGGAAGAGAGTGGGTTTAGATGGGATATTAGGAAGGAATTCGTGTCTGTGAGAGTGGTGGGTCCCTGGCACAGGTTGCCCCATCCCTGGGAGTGTCCCAGGCCAGGTTGGACAGGGCTTGGAGCAGCCTGGGCTGGTGGGAGGTGTCCCTGCCCATGGCAGGGGTGGGATGGGATGATCTTTAAGGTCCTTCCAACCCAAGCCATTCTATGATTCTGTGATTTAACCCCATCCCTGGGAGTGTCCAAGGCCAGGTTGGACAGGGCTTGGAGCAGCCTGGGCTGGTGGGAGGTGTCCCGGCCCATGGCAGGGGTGGCACTGGGTGAGCTTTAAATTGCCTTCAATCCAAACCATTCTGTAATTCCATGACTGAGAAAAGTCATCCTGGAGCTCGTGTCCTTCAGACAGCCAAGGCAGCAACCCCCAGATGAGCCTGAGAGCCAGGGCAGGTTCCTGGGAGCTGCTCCTTTGCATGTGTCCCTTTGGAGTATTCCAAAAGCAAACCTGAACCATCTGCAGGGTCTGGTTTGGAGCTCTCAGCCACTTGACAGCTTTGGTGAATTGCTTCTAACACCAGGAACATTGCCTGCCCATGGTCCATTATGGCTTGGAACAAAGAGCTATAAAAGCAGAAAGCAAGAGAGACATTTATCTTGGTGGATTTCAAAAAATGATGATCTTGAATTGATTCCTTCTCTGAAGTACAAACTCCATGTTTAGCTGTTAAAAAAAAAAAAAGGAAATGAAAAACATAAAATAACCCAGGATTTATCCTCAAGATCAACTCTCATTCTCTTTCAGAAATTACATTCCAGACAATAAGTGATCATTATGTGCCAACAGAGTTGAGAATCTGATTTTAACTTTCAGGTAACATATTAGGGCTATAACCAAATCTGAGAACTATTATCATAGCACAATGACTGTAATGCTTCAAGGCTGTAATAGTCATCACCTTTTTATCATTCACATTACCAGCCTGCCCTGAAACAATGAATTCCTTCAACGTTATTCTCCCATAACCTTTAACTGTGTGCATTTATTTCAAACATCTGAAATAATCTTTTATGTGACACAGTAGAATAATACATTTGCCATTCAGTGCTCACTAGAATTTGTTAAGCCCAGAATAATGCAGAAAACTCAACTCTGTTCTGTATGTCATGGAAATACATTTATTATTTCAGTTGTGCTGGGGAGTGATGTTTAAGTGATATATAATTTCAAGGAACACCAATAGGAAGCATAAGGTTCATAAAAGTCCAGGAATGCTCCTGCAGTTTTATCACTGTTATAAAAGTGTCCTGCTTGGCTTGTTTGGGGAGGGCTTTACTTGGGCAGCTCTCACATATTTCAGGTGGAATGCACAGCATAAATATTCCATAGGTTCATTACAGAGCTGTGTTTGTGATATACCTTCCTGATGTCCTCCGTGTTCTTTCAGGAGATGTTTATTCCTGTTGTATCCAGCAGGTGTTAATGCCCAACACCAACACTAGCCCTGACCATCTTAATAAATAATCCAGTGTATGCCCTGGTGATTCTGTGCATAAACACTCCTATATCTAAGTTACTGCAGCCCTAAGCCCTGAATGGATCAAATTTATAAACACAGCCCTCTATTTCTCCCCCCTGGAGAGGTGGATTGTGATAGCAGAGCTGGCATTTGGTCTGCCCTGGAGATAGAAAGGTTTCTTCCACCCAAGCAATGTACCTTGCATTGTGGAATTCTGCAATAAACTCCTTGAAATATTACCAGAGAGAAGGATCTTGAACAGTATCCCAGGGAGCCCCAAGGCAGGAAGATTCCACACTGAGGACAGAGTGGTTTGGATCAGGTCCTTGGAGAACGTGACCTCTAAAATAACGAGTTTGAAGATTTACTTGTGACTTCCTCGGTGTCATCGTGACACACTTTTTGATAAAGTTTAACTACTTCAAAGAACTTGAAAATGTAGCCTTAGAAATTCTAAATTTATTGGGAAATTCCTAAACTGCATGAAGGAAAAGGGATTCAGATGCAAAGGGTTCAGGCACTGGGTGAGGGACAGTTATTCTTGTGCTGAACAAGCAAAAGGGTGTTGGACTTTTGGTCTAATTCTTCAGTGATTTCTTGTGTGACCTTTCCCAAGCTATGCACAGTCTGCCCAAGGAAACCACAGGATGATTTTCACTGGCTTCAGTGGAGGAGAGAACAAGGCCCTAATTTCTCTCTGAATCACTTTTCTCATTAGGAAATCGCCGACCTCAGAGCTTAATGTTTCCAGTGCTCTTCAGTCCCCTTGAAGGGGAAGTGCTGTTGGAATGTGAACTGTCCTTGTTGCCAACAGCCACAGAGCAGAAAAACAGAGATTAATATGAGCATTTCAGTGGCCATGGCCACGCTGGGAAATCTGTACCCCTGTTCCCTCTCCCCCAGAACGAGGCAAGAGTCACAAAGATTAAACATTGCAGCTAAAGAGAGAGTTGGTTTCTCAGCAGGTACCTGGAATTTCCTGCAGGCTTTGCTATAATTTAGGCCACATTTTCATTTGCTTTCATCTTAGCACTCTCCTAAAGCACTCATTTCGTTCCCAGAGTTAATCAGCAAGTTCACTTCACCTGGGTTGGAAATTTCTGGAGCTGAATGACCACCCTGTTTCAGCACTTGAGGGCTGATGATGTTCAAAGAGTGTCGTGAACTCCGAGCTCAAGGAGAGGTAAAAGTTGTTCATGCTGGCTGAGGTCATCCCTATGAACAGCTGGAAGGAAAAGGGGGACATCTCAGGGGAGAAGAAACAAAAGGCTGATGGAAAATTTACTGGTAAGTATTTCAAAGAAAAAGACCAATCCTGAACATTAGAAAAGCTCAGCAGGAAATCATTAAATCTGAGTGAGAAAATGGGTTTATTTTCATTTGCTTGGATGCTCACTGACAATGAAGGGATTGTGGAAAACAGTTGCCTGTAACGTGCAGCATGACTTAAAAATAATGAGCCCTGGAGCTTCATGCCTGTGAGAATCCAACAAGTTTCGGTTCAAAAGACCTTTCAGATGGTGGAGTCCACCCAGGGAGATTGTGCCTTTTTGGGAAATGAAAAAGGAACATCCCTCTTGGCTGGAGAGGAGCCCCTGCCGTGCTTGTTGGGTCATTGAACTAATTTTTCATCCCATAATTCCTCCAATCAAATGATCTCATCCTGCATTCCTTTGATGAAGGCAATCCATGGGGAGAAATTCCACCTCCATTGTGGTGACTGATAATTCTGCTGCTCTTGTTACTTGTCTTTAATCTCCTCCAAGGCTGAGATGTTTTTCTTGGTCCCATTCATGAGGAATTCAGGAACACCCTTCCTGCTACCCCCACCTAAGTAGGGGACACCTTTGCATGGCAATAAATACTTTATGTTACCTCATTTTAATGTTTTTATAGAATCATAGAATCGATTGGGTTGGAAAAGACCTCCAAGATCATCAAGTCCAACCCTTGGGCCAACTCCAGTCCCTTTACCAGATCATGGCACTCAGGGCCATGGCCAAGCAAACCTTAAAAATCTCCAGGGATGGGGAATCCACCCCCTCTCTGGGCAGTCCATTCCAATCCCTGAGCACTCTCTCTGCAAAGAATTTTTTTCTGATCTCCAACTTCAATTTCCCCTGGCAGAGCTTGAGCCCATCGTGTCCCCTTGTCCTATTGCTGAGTGCCTGGGAGAAGAGACCAACCCCCACCTGGCCAGAACTTCCCTTCAGGCAGTTCCAGACAGTGCTGAGGTCACCTCTGAGCCTCCTCTTCTCCAGGCTGAACACCCCCAGCTCCCTCAGCCTCTCCCCACAGCACTTGTGCTCCAGTCCCTTCTCCAGCCTCGTTGCTCTTCTCTGGCCCCGCTCCAGCCCCTCAATATCCTTCCTGCTCTGGTGTTCTCCTGTCAGAACAACCCCAAGTGAGTGACTGGTCACAGAAATCATTTCAAACTGGTGCAAGGGATGATGAGCTTTCCCCTCTGCTGTCCCACCAACGGTGCTGGATGAATTCCCAGAGCCAGGGGCCAGCAGGCACCATAAGAAGGCCAGAAACATTCCTGAGTTATTTTAAAAGCCATCAATTCCCCCAAGTGGGTTGTGTTAAATTAAAGCTTGTCCAGACCACTCAACCTGCTCATATTTCTCTCCCATCAGTGCTGGCTCTGTCGTTTGTTGTTTCCCCACCTGTTAATCCGTCTGTGCCAGGCTGTACATTTGATTTATAAAGATTCCTATATCTTGCTTCTTGGCTACATGTGACCAATAGGGCCATTTTTTCTGTCATTGTTTGGGGTTTTTTTTCCTGGTTTCTGAAAGACAGGGAAATATGGGAAATTTTCTACCTTTTTGTCAAGAGTTATTGGAATCACGTCGACACAACAGGATATTGTTGGAGTAAATATTTTGATTTAAAGGTTTTTATTGCCCTCATTCATTGCTATTAAAAATGAGTTGTAGCCATGAGGGACACATATAGAAACCTGATGATTTGTTCTCATAATCAGCTAATTTTTAAAGGACTCTCCTGCTGTGCTTAGTCACGTTAATGAAGATATAGCAAAATTACTTTGCTCACAACCTGCAACAGTTTGAATAATTTTATTTCTATTTCTTTCCAAATCTGGGAAGTTTTATGCAGATTAATGACGTCTTTTGGTTGCCAAAATGAGTTTCCCTTCTTCAAAAATCAGCTTTGGCCTGTGAGCATCACCTCAAATTAGGGGTGTCTTTGGTGGGCTGGTTATTTTTGAGGCCATCATAGCTTTGGGCCTGACTATTCCTGTTTTTCAGTGCTGCTTTTATGCTCCAATATACCAGCAATATTTTTGCTTTTACTGGCTCATTTAACCTGTGCAATAAAGATGCTTGTCATGTCACAAGGTAAGTATTTTCCCTCGAAATTGCTCGAGAGCTTCGTATCAAACTGGACATTTCTATTGATTTCTGAATTGATATTAGCAAGTCTCTTTCTGCCTTCTTTTTAGCAATTGACTTTTAGACCTCCACATTCCTTCAAAGGAATCTTGCAGTAAATTGCACTGACCCAATGTAGTCTTGACCTCCTCCTTTTCTTCTCTGCTCCCTCAGTGCTCCACTATCCTAATGGCTTTTCTTATGCTCCTTGCAATTAGTTCACAGAGAATTAGAAGAGATAATGGTTAATGAACAACTGTCACTCACTGTCAGTGAAGTGCTGCAAATGAAAAGGCACTTTCAGAAGTCAGAGAAATGAGATAATGTTACAAGGACAATGAGCCATCCAGAGCTGGAGGAAAAACTGGGAGGGATCTGAAATTTTCCTTGATCAAGACCCTTTAGATATTTTCAGAATATTCATCTCTGTGTGGCTGTTGCTCAGATCAAACCATGAAGAACTTTTCTAACCCTCAATACAGGCAGTGAAAGGGCCCCAGGGCAATTTAGGCCAGTGATAGAATAATCTCCCTCCTTTCTTAGGCTTGTCTTGGGACCCTTTAAATGATACAGGAAAAAAAAAACAGTTATGATTATTAAATATGTGTAATATTAAAGTACCAATATCTATACCCTCATCAGTGAGGGCCTGCACTGATGGTGTTGTGAGCAGACTGAAAAATGGAGAAACTTTTATTCTACTTTTCTTCTGGATCTAAACCCAGTCCCATCAAATTTAAAGTGTAAGATCCCACATAGGATAAAACTCCCCAGCAGGATTTTTCTCTGACTGATTTCCCTGCCCAAGCTGAGTCAGAAACATCCCTGAATGTGGTTTAGGATGTTGTTTGTCTTCCTCCAGGAAAAAGATCAATGCTGTTGTGGAAACACAGTGCCCAGCATGGGATCTGACTAATCAATGGCATCAGGCCTTGGTAAAACTATCTGCTGCTCTGCAATCCAGCAGCATCCAGCTAATTAATCCTTTAGTCAGCCTAATGAATCTACCAGGGGTTGATATTTGTGTCTAAGCTGCTCATAACTCAATAATCCCATCCCATTTGCATTATTAATAGGACAGGTACGTGCCTTGGAGTTGATTGATCCCAAAGGTCATTAGCCCAGACCTGTGTGTGTCTCCAGGTCCCTCCAAGGAGGAGCAGCACCAACCAAGGGCATAAGAGCAGGAGCAGATCAGGGGTGGAAAGGCCTTTTCAGATTCCAGGTGAGTGGAACTGCAGAATTACAAGGGAAGATGCATTTTAAAGCACGTGGGAGCTGATCCAGAAGGTGATGGATGTCTGAAACCAAGGACTAAGTGCCCTACTTTGTGAGATGCCCAAACTCTTGGAGCTCAAACCCCTTCTATGAGGCAAGAGAGAAACCACAAGGAAGGAAAGGAGAGAAAGAAGGAGAGGGAAAGGTCTAATCCAGTCCACAAAAGAATACCCCTTGGTTTCCCTTCCTCTCTTCCCCCCCCCAAAGAACTACCATCCATTTCAGTGATTCTGGAGGTTGTTTCAGGTGGGAGATGAGTAAATAAACCCAGCACTCCTCTCTGGCCAGTTAGCCAAGAACAATATTTTGCAATTTCCCTCCTACAGGCTTTGTGTTCTACAAAGAGAAATAAAAACCCACTTCATCCTCTTCAGCAGCCTTGGAAGCCTTTGCTTATTCATTCCCCCTCACAAGAGGGGCCAGGGAATGCTGCGAGAGGGGAAAGCAGAGCTGAGATGCTGCAGAAAGAATATGCAGGAGGATGAATTCCGTGGAACAATAGGGAAAAAAAGAGAGGAGGCAAGAGGAGCTCATTGCTTTGGAGACTCATCTTTTTAATGCACTATTTCCACAGGATCTCCTAATTGCTTCTTGTGGGATTGAAGTGGTTTTTTTTTCTCTTGCAGCCTTGGTTTGGAAATTTGTTACACTTGTTGGAATGTTGTTCTGCTTTTTTTATTTTTAGGTCTAAAAAATTGTTTCCTTATCCTTTTTTTTTTTTTTTTTTTAACTGAGATATTTCCCCCATCTCTCCCATTTTGTTATTATCAGGGAAATTTAAGCTTCTGTGATGCTGTGAAGATGAATCCTCTTTTATTGCCACGTTTCCTTCTGTGGTGGGACAGCAGTGGAAGCTGCTGCTTAATCAGTTCTGAAGCCCTACATGAGGCAGGAAGATGTGCCATAAATTATCCAGCGAGGATACCTGCATGAATCATGAGAATTCCTTCTCCATTCTGCACTCTGGTGCTTCTCCACTCTGTTAGAACAGGGAGTGAGAGGGGGAAGGAGGCAGAAAAACCTCAAGCAAAGGAGTTTGTGGCTCAAAAAGGAGCCCAAATGAAGCAGCAGTGCCACTATTCCCAGTAGTGCCCAGATGTTGTCTCATCTGTTCAGGCACAGCTTTTTATTGTCAGCTGCCACATGAAAACTTGCAAAGTTAAGGCTTAATAAGTAATTAAGACAGTCTGCCATGGAGCTGAGAAAAATGAGGCAAACCATGTGCTTTCCCCTTCTTCTCCCAGGGTTTGATTGAACTGGTTAAAAAATGTTCCTCTCTCTTGCACAGAGCTGAGCAAATCACTCATCATAAATAATGTATTAACCTAATTTCATCACTTTTACCCTGTGAAATGTTCCTGAGCAGATTTGAAAGTATTTCTTCAGGAAAAGTATTGGTGCTTGAAAGCAAATCACCAGCTGTTTTATCTGCACATGGTGATTACAGGCAAACAGGTAATGCTGCAAATTGAGACAGTCTGACTTTACCTCTCTCTGCAGCATCTCAGAAATATTAAAGAAATACTTTCAGAGAAAATATTGATTGCTAAAATCTGTGTTGGGAGTGTAATATCTGGTGCACCTGATGTGCTTGAGGAGAGTCATCGTGAAGGACTCAGGGATAAATAAAAACAATTTTTTAACATGCCATTAAAATTGCCATGACTGGCTCTATTTAAATTAACAGAGTCCCAGCTTTGTGGGATGGACAAAAGTCTTACACTTATATCAAACTTCTCCAAGACAAATTGCCTGTCTAACTAAACTTGTCTCAAATTACAGCAAATCTTGCATTTCCCTTGATGCAATTCTGTTTTTCCCTTGAAGGTCTCTGGGCACACAGTTCAAAGAGCAGCAAAAACACCTCCTGAGGGAATGCAGAAGACACAATAAGCAAAGTGTGTCCAGATCTCTGCTGGGAAAGAACTTGCACCTCTGGAAATCAGCAGAGAGCAAAACAGGCAGCAAGAGCCTGGCTGGCCACCTCTTCAGGGCAATGAGAGTCAGTGGAGGATCAATTGGTTTGGGGTAAGGCCTTGAAAAAGATTTTTATCTGTGCATAATTAGGTGTCAAAGTTGGTCACACCAAACCCTGTGTGAGAAGCTGAGAGAACACAGCCCATGGCCACGAGAAATGGGGGCTGAGCACCACGTGGCACTACAAAACCCAGCAAAAGGACAATAATTCCAACACAGAACATATTCTCTCAGCCATCCAGGCTTTAGGCTTGTGAGAGAATTAATGTATCCCAAGAGTTTTCTCTGCCAGGACCTCTGGGAAAGCTTGAGGTGCACAGCTGTGGGATGGGGTGGGTTTGGACCTCTCCTCCAGTCCCTTGTAATTGGGGGTCTGCTTTTAACACCTGCGAGGTCTCTTTGCTGTTCAGGAGACAAAACCCTGTTGGTTTAAGAATTGTGACCAAAACTCCATCAATTCCACCAAAAAAAAAATCTGCTGGTCTATTTATTGTCCTCTTGGTGTTAGTTCCTGACTCTCAGGAGCTCCAGATGAAGCTGCATGGAGGGAGGGTGTGCAAGGTTTGCAGCCACTCCAAGCACACACAGTTGCTAATTTATTGTAAAATTAGCTTTTCCTTTGCCAATAATAATCCCCAAACAGATTTATTCTCTGACTAGTTAACAATCCTCAAAACAGCAATTTTTTTCCTCTTTTAATGATGGAAAGAACTGAACTATACAACAAGATTTCCTTCTTTTTTCTCTCTTGTGACAAGGGACTGGCATTTGAGAATTATCATTGGAAGTGTCTGGTGGTTTTAGAGCTAAACCCCAGGAAAGTTGGGTCCAGTCCTGTTTAACATCTTTATTGATGATTTAGATGAGGGGATTGAGTCCATCAGCAGCAAATTTGCTGATGACACCAAGCTGGGAGGGAGTGTCGACCTGCTGGAAGGCAGGAGGGCTCTGCAGAGGGATCTGGAGAGACTTGAGAGATGGGCTGATTGCAATGGGATAGAGTTCAACAAGGCCAAGTGCAGGTCCTGCCCTTTGGCCACCCCAACCCCTGCAGTGCTCCAGGCTGGGCACAGAGTGGCTGGAGAGCAGCCAGGCAGAGGGACCTGGGGGGACTGAGGGACAGGAAGCTCAACAGGAGCCACCAGTGTGCCCAGGTGGCCAAGAAGGCCAAGGGGATCCTGGCCTGGATCCAAACTAGTGTGGCCAGCAGGCCCAGGGCAGTGACCCTTCCCCTGGACTCTGCCTTGGGGAGGCCACACCTTGAGTGTTGTGTTCAGTTCTGGGCCCCTCAGTTCAGAAAGGACATTGAGGGGCTGGAGCGGGGCCAGAGAAGAGCAACGAGGCTGGAGAAGGGACTGGAGCACAAGTGCTGTGGGGAGAGGCTGAGGGAGCTGGGGGTGTTCAGCCTGGAGAAGAGGAGGCTCAGAGGTGACCTCAGCACTGTCTGGAACTGCCTGAAGGGAAGTTCTGGCCAGGTGGGGGTTGGTCTCTTCTCCCAGGCACTCAGCAATAGGACAAGGGGGCACGATGGGCTCAAGCTCTGCCAGGGGAAATTGAAGTTGGAGAGCAGAAAAAAATTCTTTACAGAGAGAGTGCTCAGGCATTGGAATGGGCTGCCCAGAGAGGGGGTGGATTCCCCATCCCTGGAGGTTTTTCAGCTGAGCTTGGCCGTGGCACTGAGTGCCATGATCTGGTAAAGGGACTGGAGTTGGCCCAAGGGTTGGACTCGATGATCTTGGAGGTCTTTTCCAACCCAATCAGTTCCATGATTCTGTGATTCTAAATGCAGCAAACTGAGAGATATAAAATATATCTTTGCCCTCCTCAGGATGGGCTGGTGCATATACTCTGCTTTAATGTATATAACATTTCATAGTCCCTCCATTTTCACTGACTCTGCTCCAGGATACTCAGACTCTCAGTCTGTTTATTAAAGATCAATTTTGGTGATATCATTGATCCTCTGAACACTGGGACTGTCATCCCCACTCAGGAGCAGCTGCCTCAGCAGCTGAAATACAATCCTTTTTCTATGGATTAAGCCCTCGGTACACACATAATAGACACTCTCTTTGTGAAGATTATATGCCAAAATAGACAAAAAATAACAATAAGAAAGTGATACATTGAGAAAAATGTTGGAGAATTATAGGCCAGTCATTCCGTGCTCTGTGCACAGAAAGATGCAGAATAAATAGTCAGACAATCTATTTAAGCACTCGGAGGATCAAAGATGATAAGAAAAGGACCAGTAAGGATGTTTTGAGAACAAATCATATCAAGCTTCCCCTAGTGCCTTTTGGAGATAAGGTGGAGAGGGAGGATAGTAAAGATCTCTGCAGGAGAGGAGTTGTGCTGGGGGGAAGCAATGGGGAAAAAAAAATTCCTGTTGTTCCAATTTCCTTTCCAGTTTTCAAAGCCATAAAAATTTCCTTCTGGAGTGCTGGAATCTCTTCTTCCTCCTCTTTACAACTTATTTCTTGCATCTGTACCCAACTTCCCTGTGAACCTCCCAGCTGGGAACAACTTCAAGACTTAATTCTTGAGACCAAAAGTGATCCCAGAATAATTTCCAGAAGTTCTGGTGCGACACTTCATTATTAATTAATAATACACCAGACTTTGGGAGAATCTCAAGTGACGTCATGTTTACTCTTAGTAGTAAAGATCCCTCCAAACCAACCTCAAGGAAAGACATTTATTTTAATTTTCTGATCCCAGTTCTTCTTTTCAGAGCAATGAAGGCTCAGGCATGATCTTGTACTATTAATCTCATGGATTTAACTCCAAGTACAAACCTCTGCAGAGTCACAGCCAAAGGTTTCTTTAAATTAGAAGCTCAGTGGCCGACAGATATTTGTTCCTGTTGTTTATGAAGTCCTGTTCTCATGAGATCAGAGGCAACTTTCCTACTTTACATTGTTGAATTAATTTTATGAGCTCTTCAGGCTTCAGTGTGGCTTTGTTGCTTATTGTGTATTTTTAAGATTGCTTTTCATCCTTCTGTAGATTTACAGCCAAAACAACTAAGGACACTTTGTACATAACCCTTTCATCAAAAATGATTGAAAAGTTCAGCTGAATATGCTCAGTGCATTTTTTTTTCCCTGCTTGTCATCCTTCACAGATTTCCTTCTTTTCCATTTCACCTAAAAATATTGTTTTGCTTAAGAAGGAAAAAAAAAAAACAACAAACCCAAACCCAAACCCTACCCTGGTGACAATTTGCATAATATGTTAATGCTGATAAGCATCGAGACATCTGGATGGCATTTTAATATCTCATTCTCATTCAAACAAGTAGAAACCACACAGATGGGAGAGACAATTTTAAGAGCATTGTTGTAAACAAATAAGGCAGCCAGGAAATCAAACACACTCCACGATAGGCTTGGGGGGTGAGAATCTGCACATGACATGTTTTGACTGCAAGAGAGAGCTGCCTCCTTCACTCCCAGCTCAAGCAAGAGGTAAATGCAGGACTTTAGGCTGAGATTTGGGACCATTTTGGAGGAGGCTCCTTCCCCAGCCCAACTGGCAGCACAAATTATCCCCAAAACTTTGGGACATGAAGCTATTTGAGGCTTGAGATGCTGTGGGCAGACTGGGAGCTGTTTGATCTCGCTTTCAATTAGCAACAGAAATATGAAGGATCCTGATTGCTTCAGGAAGGAGACATGTAGGTGATGTCTTCATGCTTTACATAATAATCTACCTTCTAGTTGTTAAATATAATCTAGTTGTTAAAATAATCTACCTTCTGGTTGTTAAAGATCCATCTCCGTGGAGTTGTGGAGGACTCATTAACTCCCCACAGTCCTCTCCAATCTGCTCCTTGGTTGTGCCTCTTTGTAGGTGTGTCCTTGCTCTGAACTGGGGCAGTTCCTGCAAGTGCTGAGATTTTGGAGGTCTTGTTTGGTGTGTTTGTTTCAGGGCCATCCAACAGCCTGTGCTGTAGGTGGAGCTGATGGCTCAGCACTCACTAAAACTGGTGCATGTCTCTGAATTGAACTAAAATTCCTCGAATCATCCAGACTTGGAAGGGACTCACAAGGATTGTGGAAGTTCAGCTCCTGGCTCTGCACAGCTCAGCCCCAAGAATTGCTCTTATCTTTATCAAATCCTGCCATAGAGTGATTCTTTTCCTTCAGTGCAGCCCCTCTGGGCAGTGATGGCTGCAGATTCCCACAGAAGTCCTCAGGAATTCAGCTGTACTTGGTGAAGGACATGATGCAAGAGCCCAGCACCTCTTCCTTCAGCACTTGTAAAAGTCACAATTTAATTGCTATTTCCTCACTTTGTGACTGGAGTGGGCTCTGAACAACCTGGTCTAGTGGAAAATGTCCCTTCTCATGGCAAGGGGTTGGTCCACGTGGCCTTTGAAGGCCCCTTCCAAACCAAAATATTCCATGATTTTAACTATAAATAAATGAAAATATTAGAAAATCTATGGGATTTTCCATTGCCAAAATAGGTGTCTGAGCCTTTACTGGTAACTAAGGAATATTTCAAGTAGGGACCATCAACAAGCTATTTAGAAAGCCAGTTAAATATTTGTGCCTGCTCCAGGTTAAGTGGAGACCACGGGACTCTCCTGGAGAGAAGAGAAAGGGATTAGAAGCTGATGGGAAGTGGGTGGGGAAGGACCTCAGAAAGCAGCTTGTCAAGGGAACTTGTGAAAACAGCAGTTCCTAAAATACTTCTGCTGTTCCTGTCACCTCAACCCCACCAATTTGCACGTGGTAAATGCTAAGAAGGGGGTGGAAGACAACTCACAGAAATGAGAGACAAAGCTGATGGAAACAGAAAAAGGCCTTAAATCATTCCTAGAACCTGGGAATGAAAACAACCCTGCAGCGTGGAATAACCTGAGGGGAGGCTTCCAGAATGAGGGATGAATAAACCAACTCTCCTTCACAACCAAACCTGCTCCCTGGATTGTAGCCACATTCCAAGAGGACAATTCCTGTTCATCTACAGGTGATGCCCAGCACTGGGGGATATTCCCCTTTCCCACAGATGTTTCCCTCAGGCTCCACCTCTCTTCCTTTCTCATCTCTTTTCCTTTTTCATCAATCCCTCTGCACCCCAGTTTGGGTGCTGTGACCAAGATTGTCCCCATCACTGGGATCAGGAGCTCTTGGTGTCCCCATCGCTGGGATCGGGAGCTCTTGGTGTCCCCATCACCGGGATCAGGAGCTCTTGGTGTCCCCATCACCGGGATCAGGAGCTCTTGGTGTCCCCATCGCTGGGATCGGGAGCTCTTGGTGTCCCCATCACCGGGATCAGGAGCTCTTGGTGTCCCCATCACCGGGATCAGGAGCTCTTGGTGTCCCCATCACTGGGATCAGGAGCTCTTGGTGTCCCCAACACCGGGATCAGGAGCTCTTGGTGTCCCCATTGCTGGGATCAGGAGCTCTTGGTGTCCCCAACACTGGATCAGGAACTCTTGGTGTCCCCATCACCGGGATCAGGAGCTCTTGGTGTCCTCATCACCGGGATCAGGAGCTCTTGTTGTCCCCATCACCGGGATCAGGAGCTCTTGGTGTCCTCATCACCGGGATCAGGAGCTCTTGTTGTCCCCATCACCGGGATCAGGAGCTCTTGGTGTCCCCATCACCGGGATCAGGAGCTCTTGGTGTCCCCATCACCGGGATCAGGAGCTCTTGGTGTCCCCATCACTGGGATCAGGAGCTCTTGGTGTCCCCATCACCGGGATCAGGAGCTCTTGGTGTCCCCATCACCGGGATCAGGAGCTCTTGGTGTCCCCAACACTGAGATCAGGAGCTCTTGGTGTCCCCATCACCGGGATCAGGAGCTCTTGGTGTCCCCATCACTGGGATCAGGAGCTCTTGGTGTCCCCATCACCGGGATCGGGAGCTCTTGGTGTCCCCATCGCTGGGATCGGGAGCTCTTGGTGTCCCCAACACCGGGATCAAGAGCTCTTGGTGTCCCCATCACCGGGATCAGGAGCTCTTGGTGTCTCCAACACCGGGATCAGGAGCTCTTGGTGTCCCCATCTCTGGGATCAGGAGCTCTTGGTGTCCCCATCACCGGGATCAGGAGCTCTTGGTGTCCCCATCACTGGGATCAGGAGCTCTTGGTGTCCCCATCACCGGGATCAGGAGCTCTTTGTGTCCATATCAGGAGCTCTTGGTGTCCCCATCACCGGGATCAGGAGCTCTTGGTGTCCCCATCACTGGGATCAGGAGCTCTTGGTGTCCCCATCACCGGGATCAGGAGCTCTTGGCAGCAGAACTAGAGGTGACAGGAGTTGGAATCTGAGCCAGGAAATCTTCTAATGCAGCTATGAAAACTTTATGTGCCATACTTTAAAAAAAAAGTCAATAAAACTTTAATCCTAAGCCTGCTAACGTTGACAAATTTAGTTAATGTCTGGCAGAAAAGGGAGGATAAAAATAGTCATTTAATTTTTAGTCTGCAAATTGTAAGATTGCAAACAGCATTTGCTCTCCAAGAGGATTCTGTACTTTGTTCACACAGCTGGATTTTTGTGATGGCTGGTAGAGGCTTAAAGCAAATCATGAGCTCATTGTTCCTCCTCCAAGGCTGGTGATGATGGAGCTCTTGTGGCAAATGGAATGGATGGCAAAAACAGTAATAACAAACGGTGCAAGTGCCTCCCTCTGATCCCAGAGAGCTGGAAAGCAGGAAAATGATCCAGTTAGGAGAGGAACAGTCAGAAAGCAGGAGACACACTTTGAAAGCACAGATTTGTCCTTTGTTATTGTTATGGGTTCACCCAGGTGGGCCTAAATTTGGGCTCTGGAGTCTGGACTAGGCTGAAGCTGTCAGCTGACTTGAGCTGGGCTGAGCTGACAGCTGACCTCTGCTAGCCAGTAAGTTTGTATTCCATCCCACACTATGGCATCATCTCCAGGGCAGTAGGAACCAGTGTGGGAGTGGTTAAGGCAGTCTCTTCTCAGCCTCCTCTTGGGAGGACGCACGATGCTGTCCCAGGGGGGATGGAGAGGACCAGGCCCACCACTGGCTCACAGGGGATCTCAGGAAAGTAAACTGTGTTGTTCTGGGTCTCTCCTTTCTGCTTGGGTTTGTCTCCCTGGGGAATAAGCTTCTTCTTAATTAATGTGTAGTTAGGACAGTAGAATTTGTGTGTTTGTTGTGAAGTTGAGGTGGGGAACTTGTTGTTGCAGACTTGTGTGAGTGAATATTTGTACTCTCTTCTAATTGTCTCTTTCTTTCTGTAAAAAATATATGTAGTTTTAGTATAAATGCAGTTTGAAGTGTTTTTTTTTCTTTCCCCTCTCTTTTCCTCCCTTTCCCTGGTGTTAGGAGGGAGGCTTTTCTCTGTGCTTGGGGGGGTTGGCAGTTGCTTATCTCAAACCAAGACAGTTCTGTGCAGGTGGGGCTGATGGATCCTCCTGGCAGGTTGGGAGAGGAGGAGAGAGCTCCAGGAGCAGGAGCCAGGCTGACAGGTCAGGAGCTGTGCCATGGCCATCCCTCCCCTGTGATGCCAAAAGGGTTTTTGTTCTGATTTTCACATTTTGTAGATTTTAGGAACACAGTAGTTGTAGATTTTTAGAGGGTTAATATTTCTAACAGTTTAATGCCTTTCTATCACTACCCCTGTCCCAGAACAGGGAGCTCAAATTCCTTTAGTTCATTAATCTTGTTCAGACTCCTTTCCAAGGTAGAGCTGAAGGATATCAGAAGGCCCACAGGATGAAACATAAACACAGGTCAGAGTGACCCAAAAGCCAGAACTGGATGAACTCCAAGAGACCTTTGTGTGCCTGAGGAAGAAGAGCTGATGAAGACAGAGGGTCTTGATGACCCCAGACCCAATTCCAGGGGTTGGACCAGGGGTGGGACTGGGGCTGGACTGAGAAATGTGTAAAGCAATGATTGGAGGGATCTTATTATAACAGCCGTGGAAACAAGAACTGGGACACATGGATGTCATCCTGTATTCCTGTGGGCTGTAGGCCTGGGATATTAAAGGACCTTTACTTTTTATCTTACCCTGCACTAACGTGGCTCAGAGTCCTGTTTTTGGGGGGAAGGGTCACTCACAGCATCACCTGGAATTGCACTTACCCCACCCCTGGGTTGGTGGAGCAGGTCAGAGACTCCCAGGTTCTTTAGGAAGTCCATCATTTCCCCAATATCAATCTCCCAAACTGCACCAGGCAGGCGTTTTATAGGATTGTAAGAGCTGTTGGTGAGAGGTTTTCATAAAATATGTATGAATTCATTGTATACAGACAGTGAAAGGAGAACAGATACATCACAGAAGATCATATTTTTGTGTCATTTTTGGCGAGAAAATACAGATCAATGGATTCTAAACTCGTGTTTTGCTGGTACAGGAGGAGCACAAAAAGCACTGAGGTAACTGATGTTGACACCACAGGAAGAGTTATTGTCTAATGAGTTTCCTCTCTTTGAATCTGCAACATACAATTCCATATTGGATGAAATGAAATTTGTTATCTGTTATTCTTTACCAACATTTGAAGAGCAGAAAAGGTGTTCCAAGTCAATCATTTAAAGCACAGTCACAATAAAGCCCTTCAGCTGAAAATTTACAGGAACTTTTCTGTGATGAATGGAATGTTTTGTCCTCAAACCTGTTTCTAAGCAGCATCTTTTAAAAAGAAAAAAAAAATCGAAATTTCTGCAGAACAATGCAGCTGATGGTTCAGGCTTTATGATTAAATTTGGGGATTTGAAAGCAACTGAACACAGAGTATTAAACCAGCCAATATTGATCTGCATTATGTGCATAATCCCCTCCTGTTTGAAGGCAGAGAGGAGGAATCACAATGCCTGGAGAGGACTCAAATCTGCTCTTCATTTGTGGAGCCTTCGTTAAGTAACAGAAGATCAGTTGGTAAACTGAGGGATCACCATGGTTAATCTTTTAAATTATTTTTCTAAATGTTCTGAAGAACCTGGATACTTTAATTTCTGTGAGGGGGCTGTCAGTGCAGGTATGGACACACCACCATTAGATGAGATCAGCTCAGTTGGTTAAAACTTGGTTGTAATAATGCCAAGGTCATGGGTTCAATCCCCTGTGTGGGCCATTATTGAATTAAGAGTTGGACTTGATGATCCTTGTGGGTCCCTTCCAACTCAAAATAGTCTGGGATTCTGTGATTCTGTGATGGGAGAAATTCAAATTTCTGTCAGTGTTTTGATTGTGTTTCAAAAGGAACATTAATTAAAAAAGGCATAATTAAAGGGAAGGGGCTCCTTTCAGGTTGGTCCAGGCTTTATCTGTTTACCTTCATCAATTACAAATAAAAAGGTGGGATTGTCTCCCCCATTTACATTCCTGGAATAGCTTTTTTGGAATTGAGTATAACCAGGAATGGTGGGGAGTATAACCAGGAATTCTGGGGTGTATAACCAGGAATGGCGGGGAGTATAACCAGGAATGGTGGGGAGTATAACCAGCAGTGTTGGGATGTATAACCAGGAATGGTGGGAATTATAACCAGGAATGGTGGGATGTATAACCAGGAATGTTGGGGTGTATAACCAGGAATGGTGGGGAGTATAACCAGGAATGGTGGGGTGTATAACCAGGAATGGTGGGGAGTATAACCAGGAGTGTTGGGATGTATAACCAGGAATGGTGGGGTGTATAACCAGGAATGGTGGGAATTATAACCAGGAATGGTGGGGAGTATAACCAGGAGTGTTGGGATGTATAACCAGGAATGGTGGGGAGTATAACCAGGAATGTTGGGATGTATAACCAGGAATGGTGGGGAGTACAACCAGGAATGGTGGGGTGTATAACCAGGAATTCTGAGGTGTTTAACCTGGAATGCTGGGATGTATAACCAGGAATTCTGGGGTGTTTAACCTGGAATGCTGGGATGTATAACCAGGAAAGCTTTGTAACAAAGGGTCAAGGGGAAAAGGCAATGAGATCAGCTCAGTTGGTTAAAACTTGGTTGCCATAATGCCAAGGTCATGGGTTCAATCCCGTGTGGGCCACTGACTTGAGTTGGACTCAATGATCCTTGTGGGTCCCTCCCAACTCAGAAGAGTCTGGGATTCTGTGAAAGGGAAGAGCTGCATGTTCCCTGATGGGATTTGGCTGTGCTGTTCTCTCCCTCCAATCTCCCAGCCATCCTGAAGCCAATGCCACACAAAATGGGCCCTGGTGCTGCACTCCAGCTGTGCCAGCCTAGCAATGAGCCCTGCAGGGGGTTATTTGAGCCCTGAGTCAGGTTTGTCTGGGAAATGGCTTATTTTAGTGCTGTGTCTTTGGAAAAGTCAACTTTATGACCCTGCTCCAACCAGCTGGTGTTGTGCTGGTCTTCAGAGCTGCAGGGGGGGTGTGTGTGCCAGGGGGAGCCACCAGCAACACAGTCACACATGAGATTATTGTCCAGGGCCCCGGGAGGATTCTGGGCTCATCTGGGATGGAGTTGCCCTGAGTAGCTGAATTTCAACACCTCTCTGTCCTGGGATTGTACTTACAGCAAATTAAGCCATTTCAAAGGTTTTTCATTTAGACACTGGCAGGGGTTTCTGTCCTCAATGTTGTTTGTATTGGGATCTGCTCCACTGGACTCCTGGGCAGCTCTCAGAGGCATCTGTGGCACATCCTGGTTCTCTCAAAAGCTGATTCCAGATGTCACAGCTGGGTCAGGGTGGCTCCCAAGTGCCCCCATCAAACCAGGACCAGCTCTGGCACCACCAGACTCATCTCACTTGTGCTTCTGATAGTGCTGAGCCTGTTTGTAGCTCTCTCAATGTTGATTTTACTTTTTTTTTTCCCCCAAGCCTGCCCATGTCTTATTATATATTCCATGTGTTATTAGATTCCTGTGCTGGAAAATCCTTCCTCCTTACAGAGAAGTTGTCCAACCCTCACACTTCAGGGGGCAGAATACAGAAATGCAAGCAAAGCCCTTGAACCCCAGGAAAAGGAACCTGATTCTGCTCATCCCAAGTAATTCCTTTCTTTTGTTTTGTGCACCATGTGGCAAAAGAGCTGCTGCTTCTTTCTCCTCTGTCACCTTGTCTTATTAAACTCTCTCCCATTCTTGATCCCCATGCAAAGTAAGTTGTGTCCTATAATGGTATCAGCTAAACAAACTCAACCTGAAAGAACAGGGACCATTGCTCAGTAATTTGGGTCAAAATTGTGGATAAAAATTGTGGATAAAAATTGTGGATTCCTTCTCTGTGTGGGTGAAACTCCAGCTGAAGGGAGTGAGAAAGGGCTTGTTTTTCATCTGTGCATTATATGTGTGTGTGCAGTACTTGTAGTATAAATAAACTGCTGGTTTTTAATGTTCTTAGCTGGTTTTTTTGCTCAGCAAGGTCCTTTTAGCCCTCCTCCCTTTGGAGGTGGATACCTCAATCATATTTATAGCATTTATAAAAGTCATTCATACCTTATATTTTATGAGACTTGAGTTACCTCGTGAATTTCTAGAGAGAAACCTCTTTTTTCCCCCCCCAGTCTAACAGGAGATAGGACTGCCTTAGATTATATGAAATTTAAATGCATTAGCTGTTAGCCCCAGTGAATTTTCATATAAATTAATATTGTTATTGTATTTTAATAAAGCAACAGCATTTATGGAATTATGTAGACATCAATTACGTGGAGGTGCCTTGGAACAATTATTGACTTCATGCATCACCTACTTCTTCTCTTCAAAACTAGTTGCACTCTTCAGAACCCCCATCTATCAGTGAGCCATAAACCACATTTTAAATGCCTTCTAGCCCATCTCAGCCCCTCCCAAGCTGCTGACATCCTAATATGTGGCTGGGTAATTAAAATTTTGACATATGCAAAGAGTTGTAAGAGAGATAAAAGGGGGTGTATTTGTAAATAGAAGCTTAAAGGCTCCCAGCAGATGGTTCCTTTGTGGAAGGGGTTCAGGGAGAGCCAAGAAGTGACAAGCAGATGGCTGAGGTGTGAAGGACAGAGAGGCTGGGAAGAGCTGGGGATGGAATGGACAACTCTGGCCTTGAATAGAAGGTGAAACATTTTACATTTTCCCTATTTGCATTTATAGAAATGTGTCGGTGGCAAATGTCCAGCAGCACAGCCTGACAATAATAATAGTCCAGTCATTCTAGACAGGCTTTAGGGATGCCAGATCTGTTCAAACTGAGTGATAGCACAGACCCCTCTACCCTGAGTCTTATCTGTGGGCTGAGTTTCCTTAATTCAAACAGAAATACTCAGAATTCTGGCAAACCCACATCGCTGCATTTGCAGGTGCCCGACACACCATTTTAGGAACATTCCAAATGAGTTTGCTCCTTGCTGTTCTACTCCTGTCCCAGCAGAGTGAATCCACTTCAAATTCAGGTGGTTCTGCACCTAAACCATCACCAAAGAATTCTCATCTGGTCATGATTTCAGACTTGCCACTGTTCAGAAAAATAAGTACTATTTGATCTGAGCTTTCTGCCCAGTATTTGCAGGTGCCCGACACACCATTTTAGGAACATTCCAAATGAGTTTGCTCCTTGCTGTTCTACTCCTGTCCCAGCAGGGTGAATCCACTTCAAATTCAGGTGGTTCTGCACCTAAACCATCACCAAAAGGATTCTAATCTGGGCAGAAAGCTCAGATCAAATAGTGCTTATTTTTCTGAACAATGGCAAGTCTGAAATCATGACCAGACTGAAATGATGATGTTGTTAAAGTTGAGTTTCCTGTTGTGTTTTGACTCTCTGCTCTTTGCCAGGCAAGCTTGAGAATTGCAGCACCAGCTACAAAACAGAAGAGTTTCTGCAGCCAAATGGGCAAATAGTCACTTTCAATAATCAAAATCAAGTTTCTTGAGAATGGAGAAGGTGTAGGGATGTTGAGAATGCTCTTTGATCAGATTCTGTGTGAGAACTTGATCAGTGTAGGAAAAAGGGGATATTTAAGAACCCTTTTGCAGAAGTCAGTTCTGTCAATGAGGATTCATTCTGGAAATGGTAACTGGAATGGCAACCAGGAAAAACTTTCTTTCAGCTTGTTTTCTATGATTTCAGGGACTAAACACAGAGATTTCTCACAGAGAAGGGAATGAAGAGCTGCAGAGCTCCCTTTCATCCCCGTGTCCATGAGATGCACGGCAGGAGAGCAGCCCCTGCACACCTGAGCACGAGGGGAATGGCTGGAAGGAGGAAAATCCCTGCCAGCTCCAGCAAGGCAGATCCAAGGAGAAGGAAAACAAAGGAACTTTTGATGGCTCTCTGACAGTCAGAATCGTTTCTCTCTGTGTCTATCAGGACAGTGGCAATACCACAGGAAATTTGGGGTTGTTCTGTTCTCCTGTGGGAGGATAAAAAATCTGAAGCTCATTCCATGAAAAGGGCTGGGCCCTCATTTGCACTGGAGTCAATGATTTCTCCAGATGACTTCAGATTTACAGTGCCCTGAGTGAGAGAAGAATTTGACCCATAATTTTTTTATAAAGTTATGGGGTTTTTTTTTTGCAGTGTCTTCCATCTGAAGACTCACTTTACTCAGCCATCAATATTCACACTTTAAAGGCTTATTTCCATCAAGTTCCATCACTGACCTTTAGAAATTGGTCCCTTCAAATAATAAAAAAGACCTCAATTACAACAACATCTGCCTCCATCTAGCACTTTATTTGCCTTAGAGAAGGGATGGAATGATGATGAAGTTAATGGGGAGGTCATTTTCATTTTTCACATTTACCATGGAAGTGGTTCCATGAATCACCACTTATTGGGAGCCCAGTCATGGAATCAGTGCCAAAACAGCCATTGACTTCCACAGGCCCTTTTTCTGCACACTTTAGGGAGGGCAAGTGGAGTACTGGCATTTATCAACCTTTAGAACCCCTGTAATAATATATTTAGGGCTGGCAAATAAACCCTCTTGTCCTCAGGCTCCTGCCCCTCCCAAATTCCCACAGGATACTTCAGTTTCTCCTGTGGGCTCTCCACTCATGTGGCAAGCAGTAAACTGCCAATTTCCTTCCCTTAGCTGGAATAAAACATGGTGAAAGGGCAGCAGAAAGGAATCATTTCTCTGCCAACTGATTCTTTTTCACTCATCCAATGCAAAGATCTAAAGGAAGTCAAGTGGGCAGTGATGGAGTGAGACAAAGGGTCCCATGTGGGGCTGGAGAGCTTTGCAGACACTGCTTGAAGGGGCTGATAACTGTGCTGTGCATGGACTGCTGGTGGTGAGCATGGCAGAGACCCCCCTGAGGGGGCAGGATTGGGAAATGCAGGCTGTGGAACATGTAGGATGTGTGGAACATGTAGGATGTGTGGAACATGTAGGATGTGTACAATGGAAGAAAAGATACCCAGGAGACACAGAAAGAGCTGGAGACAGAACAGTTTGGGAGCTGGGCAGGAGTCCAACTTGGGCTGGCAGAGAAAGCCATGAAGGCAGAGGGGGAGCCCCAGACAGTCACTCCTGCAGCAGGTGACCTCTGCCAGGCTCTTCTGGAAAGTCCATCTGCAAAGCCACCATCTCATCCCTCAGTCCAGTTCCATCCAGCTCTTGGCAGAGTTGCCTCACAGGGTTCACTTGACTCACTTGACTCAGCCTTTCTAGTCTGTTCTTGGACTTGACTTGGTTGAGATTAAAAATACACATTGAATCAAACCCAGTACATTTTAAGAGAACAGAAGCTTTTAGCAAATGAAGTTTAAAGACCTCATGTTGTCAATTGAAGAGAAAATAGACCCCTACTAGTATGTTAAAAAGCAAATAAACCACCCCCATGTCCATTAGCATTGTGATCTGGTTTCTGATGCATCATTTATTAAAAAAGAGGGAGCAGAACAACTTGTGGTGCTGGAGATGAAACTTTAAAAGGCTGAGGGTGCACTGAAACAAATTGAACTGTGGAGAAGCAAACACCACAAAGCACAGATGTCCTCAGAGCAGGAACACCCCCATGGTGAGAGGCTGTTTGACCATTCCACTTGTTGACAAAGTTAAAAAGATCAAGATCATTAGACTGAGTAAGCAGAGAAGATTTACAAGAAAAGGAACAGTAACAGGGAAAAACTAGAGGTGAAGGTTTTTATTTGAACTGAGAAATTGCATTTATTATTTAAACACTATAATCATCAATTGGCTGAGCAGCAGGAGCTTAGAAAGATGAGATATAAAAAGAACTTAAACATGAGGCCAATATGATCAGCACAAAGGCAACAAAAAACAGTCCAGAAAGTTGCATTCTGAAAGTTGTAAGAGTAGATTTAGATTAAATATTAGGAAGAAATCCTTCCCTGGGAGGGTGGGCAGGCCCTGGCACAAGTGCCCAGAGAAGCTGTGGCTGCCCCAGCCCTGGGAGAGTCCAAGGCCAGGTTGGAAGGATTTGGAGCAAGCTGGGCTGGTGGAAGGTTAGCAATGGGGTTGGAATTACATGGTCTTTAGGGTCAAAAAAGCAAAATCTTCACCATGAACTGCCCAGAGAAGCTGTGGCTGCCCCTGGGAGTGTCCAAGGCCAGGTTGGATGGGGCTTGGAACACCCTGGGCTGGTGGAAGGTGTCCCTGCTGCCATGGCAGGGGGTGACACTGGATGGGGTTTAAGGTCCTTCCAACCCAAACCATTCTGTGAGTCTGAGTAAACTTAGAGAAGACACAAACTGGGCCCAACGTTGTGACTTCAGTGGATGGAACCACTGGACTGCAAGACATGAAACAGCAACATTTCACTGCCTGGAGAGGCCAAAGGGAAGGAGCAAACTCACTTGTGCCATGAAGGGAAGAGAGAGACACCAACAATGAAGGGCACTGAAGTGTCTGTGTGACCAAGATGCTGCAGGAACAGCCTCCCCCAAACCCAGGAGCTGCACAACTAAACTGCAAATAAAAGCACACTCTGAGCAGTGCCCTTCCATCCTCACTGGGAGGGCTGGTTGGACACACACACAGACATTCCTTCTGCTGGGAGAAGCTTTCCCTGTGTCCTCTGACAGCCCAAACAATTCCATGTCATGCTGGAATGGATCTGTTGTGAGAAGCACATCTGGAATGTGAGAATGGAAACAATACAAAGTAAAATGTGGTTTCTCCAGCTAATTTTTTCTATCTGAGCTTCTTTTCCTTGTCCTTCAAGGCTATGGCCTGTATTCCTCTGGAGATGATGTGCAGCAACTCCAAGCCACATTTATGGACCTCAGTCAAAAGCCAGGACTCCTCTGAGCTATTACACCATTAAAGGCCTCTGTCATTTTTCATATCAAGGTTACTAATTAAGTGATTAAAACAGTTAAAATTAACAACTCCAGCAGTAAAAATGCACCACTGTCCCCCATTTCATGAGATCAAGAACAATCCTAGACAGGTTTTACATGTGAGAGCTGTGTCAAAGTGTTGACAATTAAAAGAGAGTTCTTGGAAAAGGAACCTAAAACATTGTTCATATGCTATCAAAAAGAAGTTGGCTCGTTCTTCTTTCCAGGAAGGAAGTTTATGTTGCATTTCATTTAAATAGATTAAAAACCCTCCAGTACTTTGATTTACCTGAGTCTCTTTAGGAGTCTGAAGGTGCTTCCAGCCTCAGAAGTGCCTCATCAAGAACAATCAGCACTGAACAATCAGCAGCTCCTTTGATCCCAAAAACTCAGGAGTACAAAGTCTCCAAAAACAAACCATCCCACACATATCATGACTTTTCAACTGAGTTTTGCCAGCACACAGGGAGAGTCCTGGCAGAGCCATCCTGGTGAAGGACTGTGCCTTCAGGGTGGTTATTCCTGTGAAACCTTCCATCTGGTGGCCCATTTCACTTGCCAGAGAAGAAGCTTCCAGAATGGAGCATCCCAACATCATGGAAAAGTGAGAAGAGAGAAATCTGACTTCTCTTTGCCTTCTGTGAAGCTGCAGCTTCAGGGCTGGGTTGTTTTTTTTCAGATCCTCATGGCCTGGAGTGCATCTAAGAGCTGTGACTTACCAACTCTGGAGAAGAATCCCCCATTTTGGGCTGATCTCCCCCTGGAATTTTCTGCCTCTCTCCATGTTTTGCTCAGGGTGACCACTCAGACATTTGTGACTCAGTCAAGCAATGCTAATTCAATACTGATCACTCCTGCTCCAGCTTGTTACATTCTGGATCTGGGCAGCCTTAATTAGTTTCCTTATTAAAACCCAACAGAATTATTCATGTGTTTTTATGTGTGTCTGAGCAATTTGCTTTTCAGAAACATTTTTTTTCAAAAGCCAACCAACAGCTGGAGTTAATGTTACATGAAAAATACCCATTTAACTCACATTTTCAGTAACTCTTCCCCTCCTGAGTTTCTGTATTTGGATTTGAGTCATCCAGACATGGCTTTTTAAGTTCAAACTATTCTAGGGAAAAGACAAACAGGGGATTATTCAACCATTATATGTAAATGTATCTGGATACACACACATAGATACATGGGGAGAGGCTGAGGGAGCTGGGGGTGTTCAGCCTGGAGAAGAGGAGGCTCAGAGGTGACCTCAGCACTGTCTGGAACTCTCTGAAGGGAAGTTCTGGCCAGGTGGGGGTTGGTCTCTTCTCCCAGGCACTCAGCAATAGGACAAGGGGGCACGATGGGCTCAAGCTCTGCCAGGGGAAATTGAAGTTGGAGAGCAGAAAAAAATTCTTTACAGAGAGAGTGCTCAGGGATTGGAATGGGCTGCCCAGAGAGGGGGTGGATTCCCCATCCCTGGAGGTTTTTCAGCTGAGCTTGGCCGTGGCACTGAGTGCCATGATCTGGTAAAGGGACTGGAGTTGGACCAAGGGTTGGACTCGATGATCTCGGAGGTCTTTTCCAATCCAATTGATTCTATGATTCTATGATTCTATGATATATATACATATATTTGCAAGCTATTTTTAATGGGCAAAGTTGAAATTCACTGTAGAACTCTTTGCTATAGAAACCTTTTCCTGGAGGAGAAGAGTGTTAAAATTCACTGAAGAAATCTTGCTGACAACTTCACTGGATTCTATTGCTGCTTCTATTTTGGGACAGGCTGTGAAGGATTTATCTGGTTTGTGAAAAGCTAAAAGATGCTGCTGTGCATTGTATGATGATAAAATGAATTCAGCCTTCATGTTGCCTTTCAAACTCATGTTCTGCAGCAATCTTTCAGTTTTAGGATGGGATGCTGCTTATCAAACATCCCCTGAGCTGTGTGTAGGGAATGAAAAAAAAAAATCATGTCCTCCAATGAAAATTAGGCAAAATAAAATTATAATTAATGATATCTCTGATATGCCATGGCCAAGAATGCCCATTTGGTAGTCTCAGCATCACTTGAGCTTCTGTATTGAAATAATAATCTACTTTAAGGAAGCTTTGGAAAAGAAGAAAGAGAGAAAATCATAGAATGACCCGGGTGGAAGGAGATCTTAAAGCCCGTCCAGTCCCACTCCCTGCCATGGGCAGAGACACCTCCCACCAGCCTTGTCCAGCCTGGCCTGGGACACTCCCAGGGCTGGAGCAGCCACAGTTTCTCTGCTCAACCTGTGCCAGGGCCTGCCCACCCTCCCAGGGAAGGATTTCTTCCTAATATTTCATCTCAGCCCACCCTTCATGGGCCAGACTTGCCTGGAGACCAGCTTGGGATGAGCTCAGCGTGGGGGTAAAACATCCCCAAGCACCTTCTGCAAGAGCCTGGAAATGACTTGCCCCAAAGAAGAGGCAGAGATCCCTTTGCCACAGCTTTCAGCAGCATCCAAACATCCAAACTCCTCCACAGCACACACTGTTTCAACCTGGATTTCAACCTGGATTTCAATCCCTGTTTCAACCTGGATTTTGGGGGAGACTTGGAAGAGAAAATTATCCAAGTTAGTGCAATTTCCTCAACAAAGCCCTTTCAGGGAAACAAATAACAGTCAAACAGAACAAACTCAACTCTTCCTGCCCTTAACTCAAAACAAAGTAACTGCAGGGATAAAAATCTTGATGTTATCTATTATAACTCACCATAATTACATTTATTATTGGCTTATTTTAATCATCCTTAGGCACACTATGAAAATATTTTCCTTACAAATGGAACAGAACATGGAGTTTAAGATTACTTATATTTATGAAAGGAATTATAGGATGTGATGTGCCAGCAGGAGACAGGATATACCAACCCAGGAGAACTTTTCCTGCTTCTATTTCTCTTTCAGTGTTCCTGTGTTCCTACTTAGGAAGGCTGCTATAATAAAAGTGGTGCTCATAATGAGCAATATATTTTTCCAGATTACTTTAATAGTGCCAAAAAGATAAGCAATGAATAATCATAATAAAATACGTGTAAAGGGGATCACAAATCTCACTGATGCAGAACAGGAAGAATTTCTTTTCAAACTGTTGTTAATGACTTTTCTGCCTGCCCCTTTGAAAACCTCCCTGAGCTCACACTGCCCCTTAGAAATCCAATTCATACCTTCACACACAGTGTGAAATTCCAGGAGGAAATAATTCACTTTTATTCCAGCATGTTAATGCTGTTTGTTTAGCACAGGAACTGCAGCAAACACAGCTCTGAAACACGAGCTCAGGTGTGGTTTGGGAAGTTTCTGGGTTAAAAGCCAAAGCTCAGCTGATGACAAAGTGGATCCAGGTGACATTCCATGGCTGAGGAGAAAGTGCTCAGCTCTTCCCTCCCTGCTGGAGGAGCCACAGGAGCAGGTGCCCCTTGCCAGCCAAGCCCAAAGTGGCATGCAGGGAGCAGGTGCTGCTTTGGCATTGCTGCTGTGCCATCCAGCAGCTGCTGAGCAGGGAGAATTTTCCCTGGGAGCTCTCTCAGAAGCCTTTCTGCAAGTGCCTGCTTCTCATGACTGCCTCTGCTCTGCTCTCATTTCCCTCTGAGTGCTCCTCTTCAGCCACTCCACTGCTCTGCTCTGCCTGGAGGGGCAGAGGAAGGCACTGAATTTCTAAATATTGCCACTGAGCACACACTGACTTGTGACAGGCCCCTGGAAATAACTGGTAGTCTCCTTGTTCCATGTTCTCCACAGCTCTGCTGAACACTTTGCTCGGTGCAGATGGGACAGATCTGCAGTGCCAGCACAGATTGGGTTGCCTGGTGTCAGGAGCTGCTCATTCCCTTCTCCTCTTCTCTGTTTTAAGGGAAATCAACCAATATTCTTAGAGAGTCATAAGAGGAAAAAACAGAGGTATCTGAGTGAGAAAAAATGGGGAGCTCAGAACTCCATGGAATCACAGAGTGGTTTGAGTTGGAAGGGACCTTGAAGGACCAGCTCATCCCACCCCCTGCCATGGGCAGGGACACTTCCCACCAGCCCAGGTTGCTCCAAGCTCTGTCCAACCTGGCCTTGGACTCTTCCAGGGCTGGGGCAGCCACAGCTGCTCTGGCACCCTGTACCAGGCCCTGCCCACCCTCCCAGGGAAGGATTCCTTCCCAATATCCAGTGCCAACGTGCCATCTGTCTGTCTGAAGCTATTCCCCGTTGTCCTCCCTGTGCTGGACACGGAACTCCAGGGGGATTCTCACCCAAGTGGAATAGAGGAGGAGAATCACCTTTGTGTGATGGCCCCAAGGCTGCCCAGGTATGTGGAGCTCCTGTCCTACATCCCAAGGGATCATGTGGAAACTCTGCCAAACACACGTGTGGAACAACTGGTGCCACAGCAGGGGGTGAAATGGAGCCTCTTTGGGAAGAACAAAAATAAAAGGAAAAAAATCCTCGATGGCAAACCAGAGTAATTACCTTGGAAAAAAAAGAAAAGATTAATTAACTGCAGCTCCTGGAAGTCCTGGGGAATGGGAGGTTGTCAAGCCCAGTCCAGTTCCTGAGACAAGAAGTGAAAGATCAGCCACCTGGAACGGCACCACTGGGAAGGCTCCGGAGCTGCCGACGTGGCTTCCGTGGCAAACCTCAGGGCTCTCTTCATCTGCAGTTCTCTCAAAATATTAAAAGGCAAATAAAAGTGACCTCTGCTGAATGCAAACTTCTTAATAGCCAAGGAATTTGACTCTAAATAGCTCCCTTTTAATTGCAATTTGATATTTTTAAGGATTGTGTTAAGTGCCTATAAAAGAAGAAACAGCAACTTCATCAACGAGGATGACAATTACTGGAAGGACAGAAAGAATAAAAGAAAGGAGGAAGTATCAAGAATTGACCAATTTGGGATCAATATCAAAAATCCATATTTATCCATTAATGCTGTCTTGGTGTCTCCATAGATTATGATTTATCTCCATTATCAGTGGGTTGATTTATAAGAAGGTTGATAAAGCTGTGCCCTAAACAAATATTTCCATGAGTGAAAAAACTTCTTGCTAAGTTATAAAACTTTCCTCTTACAATTTAAAGATCTTAGTTTTGTAAAGCAAGTGGAGAATTTCAGTTTGTGCCAGGGAGTGTGGCTCTGTCCTGGGATCAGGTCTCACTCGGTGCAAGGAATCTGCAGCAGCTCCAAGACCATCCTCCTTCCAGCCCCTGCTCTGCTCCCCAGGACCAGCAGGCTACAGATCATCCCAAATGTCTCTTCCCTCTGGATCAAACTGCAGCCAAACAGCCTCTTTAAAATCCTATTTCTTGCAACTAAAGCCTTGTAGAGAAAGATCTGTCTCAAAATGCACTACAGAGCTAAATGTCCTTTCAGACATTGCTTTTGGGATCTGGGAAAGATCAATTCCCTCAGAGTTTTCCACAAGTCTCCCTCAGTGCCAGACCTGGACTTCTTCACCTTTCCTGTTTAATTCCAAGATCCCAGACTGAATAAAACACGATTATGACTTGAGAGACAAAAAAAGCAAAATCTTCACCGTCAACTGCCCAGAGAAGCTGTGGCTGCCCCTGGGAGTGTCCAAGGCCAGGTTGGACAGGGCTTGGAGCAACCTGGGCTGGTGGGAGGTGTCCCTGAGGGGGTGGCACTGGATGGGCTTTGAGGTCCTTTCCAAGACAAACCATTTTAAGTTCATGCCCTCTTGCCTGCTGAGAAAGAACCCAGATATTCCCATTCCAGTTTGATGCTGATGCCATGAATGACCCTTCCCCCCAAAACCAGGACTTTGAGCCACGTTAGTGCAGGGTAAGATAAAAAGTAAAGGTCCTTTAATATCCCAGGCCTACAGCCCACAGGAATACAGGATGACATCCATGTGTCCCAGTTCTTGTTTCCATGGCTTTTATAATAAGATCCCTCCAATCATTGCTTTACACATTTCTCAGTCCAGCCCCAGTCCCACCCCTGGTCCAACCCCTGGAATTGGGTCTGGGGTCGTCAAGACCCTCTGTCTTCATCAGCTCCTCTTCCTCAGGCACACAAAGGTCTCTTGGAGTTCATCCAGTTCTGGCTTTTGGGTCACTCTGACCTGTGTTTATGTTTCATCCTGTGGGCCTTCTGATATCCTTCAGCTCTACCTTGGAAAGGAGTCTGAACAAGATTAATTAACTAAAGGAATTTGAGCTCCCTGTTCTGGAACAGGGGTAGTGATAGAAAGGCATTAAACTTAAACTGTTAGAAATATTAACCCTCTAAAAATCCACAACTGCTGTGTTCCTAAAATCTACAAAATGTGAAAATCAGAACAAAAACCCCTTTGGCATCATGCAAAAAAGACCAATTTTTGTGTTTTCCACTTGACTCTTTCTTAAACCTGCAGGAACCCAGTGATCCTGATGAATGACAAACTCTGCTGCATGACCTCTCCTTCTGACTCTGTTGTACTTTGTTACTCCTGCACTGGAGCCTCAGGAGAGTTTAGTGCATTATTAAATCTCAATTCCAGCTCTGTCATTTCAGGATTAATGCAGCTGATGTTGCCTTTGAAAGTCAGGGCCTGAGATAATCGCAGTGTTATGGGTTCACCCAGGTGGGCCTAGATTTGGGCTCTGAAGTCTGGACTAGGCTGAAGCTGTCAGCTGACCTGAGCTGGGCTGAGCTGACAGCTGACCTCTGCTAGCCAGTAAGTTTGTATTCCATCCCACACTATGGCATCATCTCCAGGGCAGTAGGAACCAGTGTGGGAGTGGTTAAGGCAGTCTCTTCTCAGCCTCCTCTTGGGAGGACACACGATGCTGCCCCAGGGGGGATGGAGAGGACCAGGCCCACCACTGGCTCACAGGGGATCTCAGGAAAGTAAACTGTGTTGTTCTGGGTCTCTCCTTTCTGCTTGGGTTTGTCTCCCTGGGGGAATAAGCTTCTTCTTAAGTAATGTGTAGTTAGGACAGTAGAATTTGTGTGTTCGTTAAGAAGTTGAGGTGGGGAACTTGTTGTTGCAGACTTGTGTGAGTGTATATTTGTACTCTCTTCTAATTGTCTCTTTCTTTCTGTGAAAAATATATGTAGATTTAGTATAAATGCAGTTTGAAGTGTTTTTTTTTTCTTTCCCCTCTCTTTTCCTCCCTTTCCCTGGTGTTAGGAGGGAGGCTTTTCTCTCTGTGCTTGGGGGGGTTGGCAGTTGCTTATCTCAAACCAAGACATGCAGGAATATTTCATTGCTTCAAATTAGACACCTTAATCCATCTCAAACATCCAAATTTAAGCCAGAGGAGTTCTCAGAGATGCTGAGAGCCTGTAACATTCAAAGGCATTCTTTAGAAACAAAACACTCTGGTTGGTACCAAAATGCACAGACTTACTTGGGAAATGTCAGGTGCCCACATTTGAATATCTCCTTCAGAGAACTCTGTATTTCACCTCCTGGAATGTTTTCATTTCCTGGAATAGCTGTGTTTATTACTTTAATAAACTCAATTAGGAAAGATGGTTATTAGTTTCCTAAGCAGGCTGAATTAAGTTTCATTAAAAAAATAAAATCCAGGATCCTCACTTATACTTGGCATAAAGGCACTTAAAATGTTAAAATGATGATCTTCCTTTTCCTTTTAATATGTAGATAAAGAAAATCCTTCCTGTTTTAAACTTAGAGCTATTCTCAACGTTTCAAATGGCCTAAAATATCATAAATAAAAATTTTAATCAAAGTACCTGGTGTAGAATGATTTTAGACTTGTTACATGCATGATTTTTTTTTCCTGTTTGCTGTAGATCACAGAATAAAAATTGTAAAATGTCCTTATTGAAGTGGCAAAGTGATGCTCCAAAGCCTCTACAAGGGAAGTTCCTCAGCCCAGCACCATGGGCTGGTGGTGGTGGCCACAATCCCTTCTCTGGCATTAGGTGAGTGACATGGACATGGGCTACAATATCCCAGCAAAGTAAAAACCATGAATAAATGATCTGTCCTTCCCAGAGGTGATTGGTTTGTCCCACATAAAATCCACGTTACAGGCATGGCTGGGGATGAAAGGAAACACCAGGCAGTGGCATTTTTGGGGGGTTTATTCCCTTCACATCTGACACTGAGACAGCTGGATCATGAGTCAGCTGGACATCAAGAAATGATGCTCCTGCTGAGCCCCTCGTGGTGGCACCTCCTGCTCTGCTCAGTCTGTGATGGGCATCAGGCAACACCCCTCGGGAAGTTCTGCAGGGAGGGAATTTGGGCACCTGGGGGCAAAGCCACCACCAGTGGGACAGAGAGGGACAAAAGGCAAGAACATCAGACTTGCTTTGTTCTCCTGTGTGCTTGACTCCACTCCAACCTGCAGGCTGTGGCCAGGTCCCTGCAGAGCCCACCCAGAGCCCACTGCTGCCCACCTCGCTGGCACTCCAGCCCATGGCATGGGTGGGTCATCCATGCCTTTTTCTGGGCACAGTGGGCCAGGAGCAAGCACAGTCCCATGTTCTGAGTGGGAATAAACCACCTGGACACAGGTCCAGCAGCCACTCCCCCTCACTGGGACCATCCCACCTCACCTGGAGGTCTCCAGCACAGCAAGGCCAATGAAGCAATGGGGGATTTTCGTTGAAAATGTCACAATAAAAGAGAGTTGCTCCATTAATTACATCCTCCTGTGTGTGACTTTGTTCCCTCTGCTCTTGGAAAGGCAGGAGTTGCTGCTCTGTGAAGCGTCTCCCAGCACTTGGCTTGTCACATCCTTGCAGGCCAATTCCAGCTGCATTTGTTAATGAAGAATCACTGAAGCAGGAGCTAATTCTTTTATCTACACTTTTGTCCCAGCAAATTGGTGTTTAATTGTATGAATGAAAAAAAAAAAACAACCAAAACCAACCAACCAACTGTGGGTGGACACTGTCATAATGACAAATCCCATCAATTCCCATCACAGAAATGGTTAAAACACTGTTTATTCCCACCCAGGAGCCTGTTCAGTGCATTTTAAAAGCCCCAGAGCTGCTTTGGACTGTGGCTGGGTTATTGTTGACTAATTTCCACTTGCAAGGTTTTCAAATGACACATTGCCTCCAACAAAAATGACTGTGGAGCTCAGCTGAAAAGGTTTGCTTACATGTAAATACAATGGCTGGTTCACTGATGTTCATCTTGTGCCACCAAAATTACTGTTCGTGTGTCAGAAGGAAGTTCTGCAAACTTGTTTTTTCCAGATCCATAATTAAGTCACTGCACTTTCCACTTACCTAATTTGAATATTGCAAGGCTATGGGATGAGAGAAGAGAGAAAACATTAAATACACTTTGTGTGACAGAAGTTAACAAAAGAATAAATACTGAAAAAGCTTTATGAGGGCTTTAATAAGTAACTAAATGACCAAAACCAAACAAAGTACTTACTGCTGGGAAGTCAAGCTGTGCCAAAGCCTTATTTGCAAATGTTGAAGGCTTAATGACACAGCTCTTTAATTCTTAGTCTTCTCTCAGACTTTTCCCTTTTAAGCTCTATTGAAGGGTGCAGACAATGCAGCTTAAGATAAGGCACCTTCCTGTGAGCCAGGCAAGGCATTCCACTGAAATCAGGGAGAGGATTTCACACATCAGGATGGAAAAATTGCAGCTTCTATTTTAGAACAAACCTTATGACCTTCCTGGACCCCAATCCAGCCTAAAGCACATTCTTTCCCCTGATAGTTTATCAGTAGTTAGGAAGGTCACTCATGTATCCAAAGCACAATAGTTAGGAAGGTAACTCAAGTATCCAGAGCACAACAGTTAGGAAGGTCACTCATGTATCCAAAGCACAACAGTTAGGAAGGTAACTCATGTATCCAAAGCTCAATAGTTGGGAAGGTAACTCATGTATCCAGAGCACAATAGTTGGGAAGGTAACTCATGTATCCAGAGCACAATAGTTAGGAAGGTAACTCATGTATCCAAAGCTCAATAGTTGGGAAGGTAACTCATGTATCCAAAGCACAATAGTTAGGAAGGTCACTCATGTATCCAAAGCTCAATAGGAAGGTAATTCATGTATCCAGAGCACAGTAATTAGGAAGGTAACTCATGTATCCAAAGCTCAATAGTTAGGAAGGTCACTCATGTATCCAAAGCATAACAGTTAGGAAGGTCACTCATGTATCCAGAGCACAACAGTTAGGAAGAAAACTCAAGTATCCAAAGCACAATAGTTGGGAAGGCAACTCATGTATCCAAAGCACAATAGTTAGGAAGGTAACTCATGTATCCAAAGCACAACAGTTAGGAAGGTAACAACAGTTAGGAAGGTAACTCATGTATCCACAGCACAGTAATTAGGAAGGTCACTCATTTATCCAAAGCACAACAGTTAGGAAGGTCACTCATGTATCCAAAGCACAATAGTTAGGAAGAAAACTCAAGTATCCAAAGCACAATAGTTAGGAAGGTCACTCATGTATCCAGAGCACAGTAATTAGGAAGGTAACTCATGTACCCAAAGCACAATAGTTAGGAAGGTCACTCATGTATCCAAAGCACAGTAGTTAGGAAGGTAACTCATGTATCCAAAGCACAGTAGTTAGGAAGGTCACTCATGTATCCAAAGCACAGTAGTTAGGAAGGTCACTCATGTATCCAAAGCACAGTAGTTAGGAAGGTCACTCATGTATCCAAAGCACAACAGTTAGGAAGGTCACTCATGTATCCAGAGCACAGTAATTAGGAAGGTAACTCATGTATCCAAAGCACAATAGTTACGAAGGTCACTCATGTATCCAAAGCACAGTAATTAGGAAGGTCACTCATGTATCCAAAGCACAATGGGAAGGTAACTCATGTATCCAAAGCACAATAGTTAGGAAGGTAACTCATGTATCCAAAGCACAGTAATTAGGAAGGTCACTCATGTATCCAAAGCTCAATAGTTAGGAAGGTCACTCATGTATCCAAAGCACAATAGTTGGGAAGGTAACTCATGTATCCAAAGCACAGTAGTTAGGAAGGTAACTCATGTATCCAAAACATGATAGTTAGGAAGGTAACTCAAGTATCCAAAGCACAATAGTTGGGAAGGTCACTCATGTATCCAGAGCACAGTAGTTAGGAAGATAACTCATGTATCCAGAGCACAATAGTTGGGAAGGTCACTCATGTATCCAGAGCACAGTAGGAAGGTCACTCATGTATCCAAAGCACAGTAGTTAGGAAGATAACTCAAGTATCCAGAGCACAATAGTTGGGAAGGTAACTCATGTATCCAAAGCTATTTATCTGTCAGAGAAATGTAGGTTCAGAAATCACAGGGTCTTAAAAAACAAGAGTTCCTGCAGATTTTCCTGAGCCTTTGAGTGTCTCAGACAAAAGCAGCACTTGCATAGGCAGCAGCTCAATCCACATCCACAGCTCAAGTGTGGCACAGACAGAAATGCATTAAAAACCCCAAGGAAATCAGGAGACATGCAAGAATAAAATGCTTTTTTGAGGGACCATCATCAGTTCGCTGTGCACTTGGGTGAGGGGTTGAGTGTTTGCTCCTCCTGCAGGGAGGGGAGGACAAAAGCCCTGCTCCTGGCACCAGGGACAGGCATTTCTGCCTCTTGGCTGCTCTTGCCACAGCTCTGTGCCTTTCCAGGCTTCATTCCTGAAAGGGCAATAATTGAAGTGATCAATATTGCTGAGAGGAGCAGCAGTGAGTGCTCAAATTCCAATCTCCGCTTTTGGCTTCACTTCTGTTTTTCATGGATATAACAAGAGAAGAGAGCAGGACATTCAATGCCACCAGGGAAGAAGGGAAGACTAAATTACGAATTAAAACTAAAATAAACCAGTATTTCACTTTTGCTGAGGGCCTCAAACCACCATTAATCTTCATGAAGGCAATAACTCAATGGAACAGGCAATATTGACCACAGCGCTCTGCCACAGAAACAACTCAAGCCCTGGTAGAAACAATTCAGCTCTGATTTCCCATGTTCTCCCTGGTCTGATGCTCCAATGCAGGCATTCCCAGACAGAAATTATATCCTCATCCAATTCATTCTAAAATCCTGCTGAAATCCATAAGAATTTGGCATAAGAAAATATTACAGGATATCCCATCATGATGTTTAGATGAGATATTGGGAAGGAATCCTTCCCTGGGAGGGTGGGCAGGGCCTGGCACAGGTGCCCAGAGAAGCTGTGGCTGCCCCTGGAAGTGCCCAAGGCCAGGCTGGACAGGGCTTGGAACAACCTGGGCTGGTGGGAGGTGTCCCTGCCCATGGCAGGGGGTGGCACTGGATGGGCTTTGAGGTCTCCTCCATCCCTCCGTGATTCTTCACAGAACTGGGGTAGGTGGTCCATTATAATAAATACTTTGATTACAGTTAATCCATCAGCTCCAGCACACAATCAGACTAATTAAATGGGCCAAGATGCAGCTCACATAAGCAAAGTGAAGATACCAGGTGTCAGGAAGCAAACTGAGAAAGAATTTCCAGGTTTTATGTTTTCCATGACTTAAAGAGAAGCAAAACTGCTGAGGAGGTGAGAGGTTTCAGCAGAGTTGCTGTGAACACCATGGCACAGGTTCAGGCAAACATGCTGGAATGAGAAGATGGAGGATGTGAAAATAATGAGTCAGGGTTTATGGAGCCTGCCAGCCAAACACAGGAAACTGTGGCATTATCCAAGGCTCTGTACAGAGCTATGATGATAGGGAAGTGTGTGTGGTGGATTCAGAGGGAGGATCTGCAGGACCTCATGGCATAACTGGAGCTGTGGCAGGGCAGGGTTAGGTTGGATCTTAGAAAATGCTCTTCCCTCAGAGGGTGGTGGGCACTCCCCCCAGGGCAGTGGGCACAGCCCCAAGGCTGCCAGAGCTCCAGGAATGTTTGGATGATGCTCTGGGGCACAGGGAGTGACTCTTGGGGATGGTCCTGAGCAGGGCTGAGGGTTGGACTCCATGAGCCCTGTGGGTCCCTCCCAACTCAGTATATTCTGGGATTCTGGGATATCAATCCATTGCCAGTTACTCTTGTGTTTAGTCATAGTAAGTACAGTAAAACATGGATTAAATAACTTGCTGCACTGTATCATCTATTGCCTTATTTATCTTTATGATCAACTTCCTGCATTTTTGCTCTTAATGAAACAAAGAATTCTTGAAAGCCACCAATGGGACTCAGACTCAGTTTCCTTTCAAGCAAGTGGGCTCTGAATACCAAAATCACAGAAGTAGCTGTGAAAGTGCCCACATTCATCTTTCCCTTCCCTTATCTTTCAAACTATTCTTTCCACACTGCCAGTAAATTTTATCAGCCAAGATCAGAGAATTCTGTGCACTGGTGAGAACTTGGCAAGTCACTTAAACAGCAACAACCACCCTGAGCTCCTGCATTGTCTCACCTGCAGGTAATGCAGTGAGTCAGCCCAGAACAGGCACCTGCAGAAAGCTTGAGAGCAAACAGCCCTCCCAGGGGACGTGGAGACTAATTAAAACTACTGCTACAAAGAGATGCTGCTGTTGTAACATGTGTTAGTGTGAGCTGGTGCACGAGAGAGCAATGAAAGAAATGTCAAAGGAAGCGAGAAATGGTGGAGGAGCCTGAGCTCAGGGAGGCTCAGACAAGTGTCTGGGGAAGCAGAGCATGAGCTGTGCTTGCAGCAAACTGAATGCTCTCAGAAATTCAGGGCTGGGGGAGGGAACGTGCAGATGGTCCCTGCCTTGGGGGCAAGGCATGCTCAGCGCTCTTGGGGACAGGTGGTCATAGCAGAAAGGTGACATTGCCAATGTGACCATTTGACTCATATATAATTATGGTTTAGGACATGGACTCACCTGTGTGTACCCACAGGCCAAATATTTCTCCAAGATTCCTGTAGCTGAGCTGGACTAGGAAAGAGGAGATTCAGATTGGCAGCTCCTCACTCCAGACTCAATCTGCAATCCCCACATCCCTCCCTGGTGTTGCTGGACAGCTCCACACCCCTCACTGTGCCCACCTGATCAGCTTGAAAGGCAGGATTTGTGTCCTTGCCTCTGTCCCTTTGGCTCTGAGATCAACAGGGAGACATAAATTCCATAACAAATGTACCTGCAGCCCTGACTTCATTCCCAGTTCACATCCATCATGGCACAGAGCAGAGCTGGATCTTTGATGAGAGGCAGTTTTTGGTGACAGCCACCTGGTTCCAATCAGTGTGCTGGAAACTGAAGCCTTAGGAGCACCCAGCCCATCTCAGAAAGGAAGAAAGAATTGAGAGTCCACCTTCCCCTCCTGTATTCAGCCTTCTGGAAAAAGGGAAAAATTAAAAATCCCAAGTGCTTGAAACTGGGCAACGTGCAGTGCCTGGGCCCCTGAAAGCTGTGTGATAAATCCTCCTCCATCTGGTTGGCCTTCAGCTAATTAACTGACACGGTTGCAAATGAGCACCAGCTAATTGGAGCACTTTGTTCTCCCTTTCCCTGGCAGGCACGAAATGGGTTCCAGATGACCAGTGGCTCAACATTTTCCAAGTAATCTCCGTTCAGTTCCATCAGTCCTGGGGCAGCCTCTCAACAACTTGAACACCTTGGACTGGGAATCCAGAGAGCGCCATCAGAGAGGGAAATGTGCCATCAGGAAGCAGTGGGCAGATGTGTGCAGGCTCCAGTTCCAAGGACATGCTGGCAAACAGGCAATGAGATGCCAGCTGAGCCCCAGCCCTGCCTCTCCTCTGCAGCCAGAGAACCCCTGAGCTGGCCCCTGCAGCTGGAGGCACAAAGGTGCCCTCAGCAAGAGAATGGCAGAGTTGAAGAGATGGTTCTGTGAGTGTCCTGCAGGTGATTGGTGCCAATCTCCCAATCTGAGGTCCTGAGAAGGGGAAAAAGAACCTGAGTGCCGCTGCTGAGGATGTTCAAGGCACCTGCAGGGTTTTGGAGTGCCATGGAGCAGCCTGTCTGCCTGCCAGCCCTGCTCTCATCCACACCATCATGGATATTCCCACAGCTGCTGATATTCCCACTCCAAACAAGTGCTTGTGAACCCCCAGCTCTGATGTCTCTACCTCCAAGAACCCTCTTTCCTTCTACCTGCTGCCATCCAAGGATTTTGTTTCTCCATCCTTTCCTGTTCAAGCTCCATCCCCAGCTGACATTCCTCTCCTGAGCTCCCAGTCCCTCTTCCAGCAACTTTCACAGTGATGTTATTCACTCTCAAACACAAGGAACAGCTTTCAGTGACAGCAAGACACTCCCTAAATACTCTCCATTTATAGAATGATAGAATGGTTTGGGTTGGATGAGACCTTAAAGATCATCTAATTCCAAGGCCCTGCCATGGGCAGGAACAACTTCCACTGGACCAGGTGGCACAGCCTGGCCTTGAACACTCATCCCAATGTATAGAATCAGTGGAACTGGTTAAACTTGCCCCCAGATGGTTTAAACACCCACATCTCCCAAAATACAAACATGCAAACAAAGACCCCTCCCCAAACACCCAGGGGAGCAAAACCCTTTGTAAAAGTCCTTCCAGCAACATGAGCACGTGAAGTTCAGGCCTTGTGACCAGGCTGTGCTGTGAAGGAGATTCCCCAGGATTCTCCTGAAATCCAGGGATGTGCATTATGTCCCTGTGAACAAATTACACACAGAAATGTCTTTTAAAATGAGATCATGCCCAGTGAATGCCAAACTCAGGGGTTGGAATGTATTTTGCTCACAGCTGCCACGTGGTAAAGGAGGTTAAACCCACTGAAGGCATTAGTTGGGCTGCAATGAAACCAAAAATCCATGAGAAGACTCACCTCCAATGAAGGCTTTCCTCATTTCTCTGCAACAGGAAGTTTTAAGAATTCTCTGGGCAGTTTTAGTTGTCTGGTCTTCAAAGGAAGAACCCTGCAAATTTTCAGTCCCAAATAGTGATAATCTAAAGGACTTTTTGTTTTCTATTTTCATCCTAAATTATTAAAGCCTACAAAAATTACAACAAAATCTGTATTAACTAAAAGGAGTTCTACATTTCTGAGTTTTGTGCCTGTTTCCCAAGTTTGGAAATAAGAAAGCATAAATAAAATATCTCCCTGGGATGCTAATTCAGTTCTCTGTCTGGAATGCATGAAACAGCTGTGGAATACAGATCATCTTCTGGCTGGAAACATTATTTAATATTTATTACTGCACATTTGGCTCTGTGGATGCAAGGAGGGAATCTCTTATTGCTGGATTTGTGATCTTTCAGGGTCTTGACCCCACCCTGTGCCACCACTAAACGCTGCTGGAGCAATAGTTGTTCTACCCCATTTTAAACTGCAGCAGGGTGGGTGTTTCCCAGTCTCAGACAACATGAAGTTCATTATTTTTCATTGTAAGGGAAACCAGGTTAAAGACATTTCTTTCCCTGTGGAATGGGAGAAGGTTCTGCAAGGGCAGAGCGAGGCTGGAATTGTCTCTGCAGAGGTTTGGGCTTCCCAAAGGGCTGCAGACATTGAGCTCTAAAGAGCTTTCCAGTTGCTTCCAGGGAAAGCAAATTCCACATTTGGATAAAAAACTGAAGTGTAGTTTGCAGGACAATGTACAAGTGCTCCATTCTTAATAAGAACTGCCATTTTTCATGGGATGAAGTTCAACAAGGCCAAGTGCAGGTCCTGCCCTTTGGCCACCCCAACCCCCTGCAGCGCTCCAGGCTGGGCACAGAGTGGCTGGAGAGCAGCCAGGCAGAGGGACCTGGGGGGACTGAGGGACAGGAAGCTCAACAGGAGCCACCAGTGTGCCCAGGTGGCCAAGAAGGCCAAGGGGATCCTGGCCTGGATCCAAACTAGCGTGGCCAGCAGGCCCAGGGCAGTGACCCTTCCCCTGGACTCTGCCTTGGGGAGGCCACACCTTGAGTGTTGTGTTCAGTTCTGGGCCCCTCAGTTCAGAAAGGACATTGAGGGGCTGGAGCGGGGCCAGAGAAGAGCAACGAGGCTGGAGAAGGGACTGGATGTGGCTCTGAGTGTCCTCTTAAACACCTCCAGGGACAGAGAATCCACCATGTCTTGATCCAACCCCACTGTGATCACCAGCCCAGGGCACTCTGTGCCCTGGGCTGGTGATCACAGTGGGGTTGGATCAAGGGTTGATGATCTCAGAGGTCTCTTCCAATCCAACTGAGAAGAGAAGAGCAACGAGGCTGGAGAAGGGACTGGAGCACAAGTGCTGTGGGGAGAGGCTGAGGGAGCTGGGGGTGTTCAGCCTGGAGAAGAGGAGGCTCAGAGGTGACCTCAGCACTGTCTGGAACTGCCTGAAGGGAAGTTCTGGCCAGGTGGGGGTTGGTCTCTTCTCCCAGGCACTCAGCAATAGGACGAGGGGGCACGATGGGCTCAAGCTCTGCCAGGGGAAATTGAAGTTGGAGATCAGAAAGAAATTCTTTGCAGAGAGAGTGCTCAGGGATTGGAATGGGCTGCCCAGAGAGGGGGTGGATTCCCCATCCCTGGAGGTTTTTAAACACAGATTGGCCGTGGCACTGAGTGCCATGATCTGGTAAAGGGACTGGAGTTGGACCAAGGGTTGGACTCGATGACCTCGGAGGTCTTTTCCAACCCAATCCATTCTATGATTCTGTGATTTTCTGTGGATTTTGCATGCTGAGTGACTTGGGTGGGTGGAGGGTGTCCTGTGTTCTTCTGGATCTCCACTGCTCCTGAATTAATGAGCTCAGCTGTATAAACTCACACATTAATATCACTTAATTCAGTGCCCTGGACCCATTTGATGAGGCTCATCACAGGCAGTGGTTTTTAATTGCTGGTCACCCCTGTCCTTGCTCTGTGAACTTCAAAGCAGGACAGTTCAGAAGAGGACACCACAAATTTGGTGTCAGTGCTCACCCTGTGTGCTCTTGCTCTCCAGGTGGGAATGCTGGTGCTTGGTTGGAGTTGGAATTAATGATCTTGGAGGTCTTTCCCAATCTTAATGACTTTATGATTCTAATCCATTTATGAGTTGTGGTAAACTTTAATACCACTAAGGGTTTGCTCCATCTGCCTGATGGACAAGACACAACCCCAAAACATGTCAGAGTTAAGAACAGTGTGGATTTAAACAGTTTCTAAAGGATGATTTAGGAAACTGGGGGAGTTTTTATGCAGGGGAGACTTTTGATTATTGAGGCACTTTGAACAGGAGGCAGAACTGTCTTACCCTGTGTTTTTATGTTCCCTTTCAGGTGATAGCACTGTCCCTTCCAGCATGAAAAATAGGTGATAATAGGGTTTTTTTTTAAAAAAAAAGTCATTAAGCATAAAGGTGCATTCAAAGAAAAGGCACATTTCTATGATAGAAGAACCAGCTGCTGCTTTCTGTTCACCTTTAGCTCTTCTTCACCAAGTTTACACACATGTAAATAACTTTTTACTGCTGTAACACAAATCATTTCATATCAGCAACCCCTTGGAGCACTGATACTGCAAACCCTGAACTTGAAACATAGAAACTTCTTCTTTGTAAGCAAGATTTCATAAAATCCCAGAATGGTTTGGGTTGGAAAGGACCTTAAAGCTCACCCACCAGCCCAGGTTCCTCCAAGCCCTGTCCAGCCTGGTCTTGAACACTCCCAGGGTTGTGTTTTAGGCTGTTTTTCTCTCTTATCCCTTTCTGTCATCATTGTCCAGCTGTTATCTCCCCCTTTTTAACACTCAAATTCATCCTAAAAAAGAATTCAGGGCCAATGCCACGTGCTGAGCTCCCCCAGACTTCCATTTCCACAGGAAAAGTTTCCTCCCTGGTGCTCCCAAACAGGTCAGGCTCGATGGGAAATGCTTGACATGCTCCAGGAGCTGTTGCCTTCCCACTGTTCTATCATTAACTCTCCTCACCACCTGCATTTGTCTAATCCCAACAAAATCAACTTCCTTGCCACTTTTGGAGGAGGGAAGGGCACAGTGACTCAGCCTGGGGGAGGTGAGAGCAACCAAAACTGTTCTGCTTTCCATTGAGGGCATTTATTGGGAATTGGATTGCCTGGGAAATAACTACAGCAGTGGATAATCTACAAAAAAACCTGGATTTTGTTGGTTTGTTCCTTTGTAGCAAGTGGAGAGAACGTGATTATTCCATGTGCCAAATCCATGGCCCCACCAAACACTCTCTGTGTCATCTTCTTATGGATGTTTGGAGGAGGAGCATCCCTTAGAGAGAAACTCTGCAGAGAAGGTGTGGAACAAATCCTTGCCTTCAAACAATCTCAACCAGTTTTAATTAAGCTGAGCAGAGAGAGGTGATCTGAGAAAAATTCAGAGCACTGGGGGAAAATGAGTGTGAAAAGGTAAAATAAGTGATCAGCATCCCTGAATTCCACCAGCAGGAACCAAGAGTCAAAGCTCCAGCATGGAACAAGCTTCAAAAGTTGAATTTGGCCCAGAATTTATTGCTTTGTGCTCATCTCTTTTCTTTCTGTGCCTCTCTTTTGGCAAGGGGAGGCTACAGAGGAGATTTTCTGCAAGGAGATTTTCAGCTCCCAGGTAGGAAAGTTGCTCAAAATGTGGGATTATTATTGCCCTTCAGGAAAAACATCTGTGGAAATTCTGATTGCAAGCACTTTAAGGCTTGCTGGTGTATTTATAAACAGAACTGGTGGTGATTTGGGTTCCTCAAAAGCCAATTTTGCTGTTTATCTGTAGGAAAAAAAAAAAAAGAAATATATACCAGTACATTTCAGAGGGATTTCTTCAACACCACAACTAGAAAAATTTTCCCATCTGCTGCAATTGCATTAAATGCTAAAGTGTGGAATTTTCAAGTTTGTGATTTGGGTGGTAGAGGTTTGAGCAGTTCTGTTCATATTTACACTTTGCATCCTCTCAGGCAGATGGGGATTGTTTCTAAGTGCCTGAATTTGTACACCCAGACAAGATAATTTTTGTTAATGGATTGTATTGACTTATTGACTCGTGTGTCACAGAATTCTGAGTGCACAAATATCTGAGAGGGAAACACGCCATTATTAAAGAGATATTAATTTAAAAATATCATAAAAATAGCTCTCAGTGGTCCAGATCCCACTATTTTCAGCTTATGCCTGTGTTTATAATATCAGATTAATATATTACTTCAAGAATGGTGTGACCCATGGCTTCCTCAGTAACCATTGGATGTAAGGAAGTTACAAGTATTCCACACGGGTCTTCCAGGTAGCAGGGGGGGAGTGGTTTGGTGGCTTCTTCCCTTCCTTGGCTGAGGAGCTGGAGGGAGGTGGTTGGAGTCTGGTCCCTCCAGTCCCTGGTGGTTCTCCTGTCCTGGGTGAGATTGTTTCATTCTCATTCCCTTTCCTTGAGGATTTTAATTGTTTTTGTTTTGATTCATTCAGTTTCTTTAGGTTGGGTTGGTGTCTTCCCAATTTTCCGGCTCATCAATCCCCTTCTCTCCCTTCCCCTCCCCCCTGGGGGGTGGGATCCTGTGTATTGTGTATACAGTGTGGTTTGTAAATGTTAGTAAATATAATTTATTCTTTTTATTCAGTTCAGTTTCTTTAGAGTGCGTGTCTTTTCTGTTTTTTTTTTTTTTTCCTTTTCCCTTTCCTTTGCTGGGAAGGTTCTGGGAGGGGGAAGGTGGGGCCAGTCCAGGGTTGGCAATAGCGAGGCCAGACCTGTGACAGGATTGTTTCTAAGTGCCTGAATTTGTACACACAGACAGGATCATTTTTGTTAATGGATTGTATTGACTTATTGACTCGTGTGTCACAGAATTCTGAGTGCACAAATATCTGAGAGGGAAATATGCCATTATTAAAGAGATATTAATTTAAAAATATCATAAAAATAGCTCCCAGTGGTCCAGATCCCACTATTTTCAGCTTATGCCTGTGTTTATAATATCAGATTAATATATTACTTCAAGAATGGTTTGACCCATGGCTTCCTCAGTAACCATTGGATGTAAGGAAGTTACAAGTATTCCACACGTGGCTTCCAGGTAGCAGGGGGGGAGTGGTTTTTTTGGTCCTTCCCTTCCTTGGCTGAGGAGCTGGAGGGAGGTGGTTGAAGTCTGGTCCCTTTGGTCCCTGGTGGTTCTCCTGTCCTGGGTGAGATTGTTTCATTCTCGTTCCCTTTCCTTGAGGTTTTCAATTGTGTTTGTTTTGATTCATTCAGTTTCTTTAGGTTGGGTTGGTGTCTCCCCAATTTTCCAGCTAATCAATCCCCTTTTCTCCCTTCCCCTCTCCCCTGGGGGGTGAGATCCTGTGTGTTGTGTATACAGTGGGGTTTGTAAATGTTAGTAAATATAATTTATTCTTTTTATTCAGTTCAGTTTCTTTAGAGTGTGTGTCTTTTCTGGTTTTTTATTCCTTTCCTTTGCTGGGAAGGTTCTGGGAGGGGGAAGGTGGGGCCAGTCCAGGGTTGGCAACAACGAGGCCAGACCTGCGACAGGATTGTTTCTAAGTGCCTGAATTTGTGCACACAGACAGGATAATTTTTATTAATGGATTGTATTGACTTATTGACTCGTGTGTCAGAGAATTCTGAGTGCACAAATATCTGAGAGGGAAATATGCCATTATTAAAGAGGTATTAATTTAAAAATATCATAAAAATAGCTCTCAGTGGTCCAGATCCCACTATTTTCAGCTTATGCCTGTGTTTATAATATCAGATTAGTATATTACTTCAAGAATGGTTTGACCCATGGCTTCCTCAGTAACCATTGGATGTAAGGAAGTTACAAGTATTCCACACGTGGCTTCCAGGTAGCAGGGGGGGAGTGGTTTGGTGGCTTCTTCCCTTCCTTGGCAGAGGAGCTGGAGGGAGGTGGTTGGAGTCTGGTCCCTCCAGTCCCTGGTGTTTCTCCTGTCCTGGGTGAGATTGTTTCATTCTTGTTCCCTTTCCTTGAGGATTTTAATTGTGTTTGTTCTGATTCATTCAGTTTCTTTGGGTTGGGTTGGTGTCTTCCCAATTTTCCGGCTCATCAATCCCCTTTTCTCCCTTCCCCTCTCCCCTGGGGGGTGGGATCCTGTGTATTGTGTATACAGTGTGGTTTGTAAATGTTAGTAAATATAATTTATTCTTTTTATTCAGTTCAGTTTCTTTAGAGTGCGTGTCTTTTCTGTTTTTTGGGTTTTTTTCCTTTTCCCTTTCCTTTGCTGGGAAGGTTCTGGGAGGGGGAAGGTGGGGCCAGTCCAGGGTTGGCAACAGCGAGGCCAGACCTGTGACAGGATTGTTTCTAAGTGCCTGAATTTGTACACCCAGACAGGATAATTTTTGTTAATGGATTGTATTGACTTATTGACTCGTGTGTCACAGAATTCTGAGTGCTCAAATATCTGAGAGGGAAATACGCCATTATTAAAGAGATATTAATTTAAAAATATCATAAAAATAGCTCTCAGTGGTCCATTATAATATGTGGACCATTATAATATGTGTTTATAATAATGTCAGATTAATGTATTACTTCAAGAATTAGATCAGTATAAAAACCTGATAAAAATCTTGAAGAAATAAGATCTCCTTTGGTTCCAGGTACTTCATGGAAGGGTCTGGAATGGATTTTTCATGAATGGATATACCATGTTTTGAACTTACCCCTTCTTAGCTCATCTCCACTCTGCTTTCTGTGGTACAAACTATTCAATATGACCTGCACAGAGCAGAATGATGGGCAACTTTCAGGCCAATAAATATTTTCAGCACAAAAATAAGTTATTTTACAACTCCACTCTTTCAGAGGGATGAATTTAGGGGGATTTGCATGTGGTAGATGTACCTGGAGTATGGAATTTGAAGTACAATTCCCATCTATCCTGATTTTTTGGCAATCTCAGTTCTGTTTCTGACTGTTTGAAAATGAGAAATAAAATACCATATTCTGTATAACAGGGGAAATAAATCCCAATTCAAAGCAATTCAGCCTCAGATTCTAAAAAACAGTCAAAATACAGTGATGGCCAAGATGGAAACAACTCAATGAGCTTCTCATGGTCAACTAAGAACAGGAGTTTCAATCAGAATATAAAACCTTTCAGCTCTTCCTGGCAATCCAATACAAAAATTAAACTACTATCTTAATCCCCTCCTTTTCTTAAAAAATATTCTTAAATTTTTAGAATATTAAAAATATTTTTAAATATTCTTAAATTTTAGTAGTTTCTTTTCCTAACTTTTGATAGTTTGATGGGTTTGCAGTTCTACTTTAAATAAAATTTTCCTGTTCTTCTTTACCATCGAGGTCTATTCTTGCTTTGTCTTATGAAAAATCTTAATTGTATTAAATTATCTGAGGTTTATTCTGTGTGATATTCAGAGGGGTGGGGATACTCACAAGGCAGTTTTGTTTTGGTTTTACTGCTGAGACAAACACAGCAACATGAGTTACTGCTCAATACACACAACCAGAATAAAAACCCCTTCTTAAAAAATATTTTAGGGTAGAGAAAGACAAACCTTGTGATGTTACTGCTTGTGATAAGCCCGTTTTAACTAAAAGCACCATTATTTTCTGGAATATCAGATTTCAGTGGCAATGCAAGCCCTGGAGAATATTTTTACCTCCTGGAAAACATCTCTCCCTGCTCCCTGTATTCCCCACGTGCATTCCATGCTCTGCTGCCCAGCAGAGCTCTGGGAGGGTGTGCTGGAAGCTCAGATAGAATCAGAAAATGGATTGGGCTGGAAAAGACCTCCAAGATCATCGAGTCCAACCCTTGGTCCAACTCCAGTCCCTTTACCAGATCATGGCACTCAGTGCCACGGCCAAGCTCAGCTGAAAAACCTCCAGGGATGGGGAATCCACCCCCTCTCTGGGCAGCCCATTCCAATCCCTGAGCACTCTCTCTGCAAAGAATTTTTTTCTGCTCTCCAACTTCAATTTCCCCTGGCAGAGCTTGAGCCCATCGTGCCCCCTTGTCCTATTGCTGAGTGCCTGGGAGAAGAGACCAACCCCCACCTGGCCAGAACTTCCCTTCAGGCAGTTCCAGACAGTGCTGAGGTCACCTCTGAGCCTCCTCTTCTCCAGGCTGAACACCCCCAGCTCCCTCAGCCTCTCCCCACAGCACTTGTGCTCCAGTCCCTTCTCCAGCCTCGTTGCTCTTCTCTGGACTCGCTCCAGCCCCTCAATGTCCTTTCTGAACTGAGGGGCCCAGAACTGAACACAACACTCAAGGTGTGGCCTCCCCAAGGCAGAGTCCAGGGGAAGGGTCACTGCCCTGGGCCTGCTGGCCATGCTAGTTTGGATCCAGGCCAGGATCCCCTTGGCCTTCTTGGCCACCTGGGCACACTGGTGGCTCCTGTTGAGCTTCCTGTCCCTCAGTCCCCCCAGGTCCCTCTGCCTGGCTGCTCTCCAGCCACTCTGTGCCCAGCCTGGAGCGCTGCAGGGGTTGTTGTGGCCAAAGGGCAGGACCTGCACTTGGCCTTGTTGAACTTCATCCCATTGGAATCAGCCCATCTCTCAAGTCTCTCCAGATCCCTCTGCAGAGCCCTCCTGCCTTCCAGCAGGTCGACACTCCCTCCCAGCTTGGTGTCATCAGCAAATTTGCTGCTGATGGACTCAATCCCCTCATCTAAATCATCACTAAAGATGTTAAACAGGACTGGGCCCAACACAGACCCCTGGGGAACACCACTGGTGACCGGCCCCAGCTGGATGCAGCTCCATTCACCAGATACCCACATGGGGATTCACTAAGCCTTTAAGAAGGAGAAGGTCTGACTGTCATCCAGTTATCTCAAATTACAATCCAATCCCAGCTAAGGTAAAGGGGAGATAGAGGTGTTTATAATATCAAAAAAAATAGAGCACAAGGCAACAAATGACATTGGTGAATAAATACAAGACAAGCCACTTTATCTCTGCTGAGGCCACCTCGGAATGGCAGACCCTGCATTTCACCTGCTGGTAAACCCTCTGCCTCAGAGAAGTGCAAATCTCCTCCTCCTCCTTTGGGTAACAACATTTCTTTCCTCTCTAAATCACACCTGATCTCAACACCAGATACCAAAATATCAACAACACCAAAATTTGTCTCCACCTGCAGCAACCAGGCACTGCAACACCAGCAGGTTTTGGGGCAAGGGCTGTTCCATCTCTTGCAGAGTGTACTGGAACACATCCTAATAGCCTTTTAAAATTATAATTGAAGTTTTATACCTGTAATAACCTGAGTAGTGAAATGCAGATTAAAAATAATTGCTATTGCTCTCATCTATCTCTCCTCTGCAGGCATGAGTTGTCTTACAGCACAACTGGGGGGGTCATTCCAGTTCTGAAGCCTTATTTTAAGAGAAGAGGGGAGCAGGGGGAAAGCAAGTGGAGAAGCATTTACCCCCTGTTTCCATTCAGCTATTCAAGCTAAAAATCCTATTCCTGGCCTTGCAGGAGTCTGCTCATGGAGCCCTCAAACACATCCCTGCAGATTCTCCCAGGACTGAGTGTAGCAGAGTTGCTGTTTCCTCTCAAAGTGCTGTGCAATCACCTGTATTTCACTGTTTATGTTCCCTGCCCATTTTATTATTCTGTTCCAGCTACAACGTGCTCAGGGAGGAATTTCCAACCTGTGCTGCACATCCCTCACCACGGACAGTCCAGAATTACCTCAAAGCCTCCTGAAAAGGCTGATCGAACAGCTCCATTTCTCCTCAGCCATGCCCAGATATGGAGCTGGTCCTGCAGCAAAACAGGAGCAAATCCCATCTGGTGATCCCTGAGATGACAAGTTGTGGATGGTTTTGGCAGAGACCCCACCTGAGAGAAGAGGTAAAGCTCATTCTGGAGCACGTTCAGATGACCTGGTGGCACCCAGTTCTCCAGAATCCTTCAGAGCTCTGAGGAACAGAGCCTGGGCACTGATGCTTTGTCCTTAAAGCACTTTGCCTCTCTCACCAACATCCCTTCCATCTTCCCTGAGCTCAGGCTGTGCCAGCTGTTCCTAAGCCATGAGCTCCTCTCCTCCAGGCTCCACAAACCTGATGGAGAGTGTGAGAAGCTTGCTGAGTTGATCCATAAACTCTATCTCTCCAAGAAAATGCCATCTGTATCCCATGCTAAAATTAAGCAAGGGTAATTGGTTGTGTGATGTGCTCTGCCTGATGAAGTAACATGTCTGAGCAGATTTAAACCATCCCATTACTCTCCATTTTGGGAGATGTGCTCACCCTGTGAAGCCCCTGGAATCCTTTATATGGAAAGACCCTGTTCACCAACAGAGCATCAAAATGGAGAATGAGGACACTGGAATCAGCTATTTCCACTTTTTAGATCAAAACAAACATCAAAGGGGACACAATGCAAAGAGGAGCTCAAAGGAGGGAGCACTTGGTGAGATCATAGAATCAAAAATTCATAGAATGGATTAGGTTGGAAAAGACCTCCGAGATCATCAAGTCCAACCCTTGGGCCAACTCCAGTCCCTTTACCAGATCATGGCACTCAGTGCCACGGCCAATCTGTGTTTAAAAATCACCAGGGATGGTGAATCCACCCCCTCTCTGGGCAGCCCATTCCAATGCCTGAGCACTCTCTCTGCAAAGAATTTTTTGCTGCTCTCCAACTTCAATTTCCCCTGGCAGAGCTTGAGCCCATCGTGCCCCCTTGTCCTATTGCTGAGTGCCTGGGAGAAGAGACCAACCCCCAGCTGGCCAGAACTTCCCTTCAGGCAGTTCCAGACAGTGCTGAGGTCACCTCTGAGCCTCCTCTTCTCCAGGCTGAACACCCCCAGCTCCCTCAGCCTCTCCCCACAGCACTTGTGCTCCAGTCCCTTCTCCAGCCTCGTTGCTCTTCTCTGGCCCCGCTCCAGCCCCTCAATGTCCTTTCTGAACTGAGGGGCCCAGAACTGAACACAACACTCAAGGTGTGGCCTCCCCAAGGCAGAGTCCAGGGGAAGGGTCACTGCCCTGGGCCTGCTGGCCACGCTGGTTTGGATCCAGGCCAGGATCCCCTTGGCCTTCTTGGCCACCTGGGCACACTGGTGGCTCCTGTTGAGCTTCCTGTCCCTCAGTCCCCCCAGGTCCCTCTGCCTGGCTGCTCTCCAGCCACTCTGTGCCCAGCCTGGAGCACCACAGGCGGTTGTTGTGGCCAAAGGGCAGGACCTGACACCCCTTTGCATTCTCACAGGAAGCTGCTAAGATGGGAAATGGTCCATCTTCAATCCCTTCAGCATCCATGAAGCAATCAGACCAAACTTTGCCCAAAAAACCTCTCACAGAATCACACTGTGGTATAACATAAGAGCTGAGATGTGTATCTGTTACAGTAAGGAATGTTGTAATATATTAAATGGTGCTATATTGGATAAAATTCCATTTTAATTTGAAACTCATTGGATATTAAAGGCAAATTTAAAAAGTTATTATCCAAGGTTTAATTGCATACATTATGTTTGTAGCCTCAGGTACTGCAGGTACTTCTTTAATATCTCCTGCAATATATTGAGATCATGGAGCAACCATTTCATTCTGCTCCAAGAATATTCCACAGAGAACTATGGAAAAGAAAAGGAGCAAACTCCAAAGTTTTGGCAACACCAATGGATTTGGGCCTGTTGCCAGGGAACTTCCCAAGTTTCAGCTGTGATAAGGACATGGAAAGCACATGGACTGTCATTGGAGCATTATTGAGGCCACCCTTAAGAGTCAGAAACACATTAAAAAGAGAAGGATTTTCAACCTGCAATATGGGGGTTTGGAACAATATCAGGTATTTTCCTTCAAATATATCCATGTGTGGAAAATATCAACCCTGAAGTGGGACAGCACCTTCTCATGTGGTGGAGGAGGTTGGTCCTGTGAGTTCCAGTGTGGAGAACCTCTGTCCTTGTCATGACTGAGCAGAGGATCTGCAGAAAACCTGCAAGCATTGGTTGGGAATAGATTTGTAGTTCTGTGCCAGAAGAACTGGAGATCTGGTGGGGAGTAATGACTGCCCTTAGTTGGCTTTCTGCAAACATCAAGGTGTCCAGAATTCCCTGATTGCAAGAGACCTGAATCCACCAGTGGCTAAAGCCAGAAGTATTTTCCCTATAATTCAGTACTCGTGTCATGTTCTAATTTGGGGACTGTGCTCACCTTGGCTCCCCCTGTAAGTGCATTTTTGGGCCTCCCTCAAGCAGGAGAACCCCTTTGTAGCCCTCCTAACTCTGCTCACAGGGGACAAGAGGGGTCAGAGAGTGCTAAAAATGAGCAGCCAGGGATCCTGCTGGAAATCTGAGCCACTTCAGCCTCCCACTGCACACATGAAGAGGTTCTCTGTACACAGACAAGTGGGTGACAGCTCTGCAGCCCAAACCCTTCCCACCCCAATTGCTGCTGAAGTGCCACAGGAGAGATCTGGACTTTGCCACCAATAATTCCACCTTTCCACCCTCTCCACCTCACCCAGCACCAGGAGGATGTGCCTGTCAGTGAGACAAAGCCTCCCACAAGCCACTTCTGTGAACTTAGTACTTCATGCTACAATTAATTTACTAAATTGCTTGGGAACTTTTGAAAACACTTCTTTTTCCTGCCTAGTATGAATTCCTTTTAAAAACAATCATAATAAAAGAAAACAAGCATGAAAATTTTCAGGTATTTTTTTGAATTACTCAGAATTTCTGCCCTCTGTTGAATATTGAATATTACTAACTATGCTTTAATTTAATCCTTAAGCAGGCAAAATTTTCAGGTATTTTTATATTACTCAGAATTTCTACCCTCTTTTGAATATTGAATATTACTACCTATGCTTTTATTTAATCTTTAAGCAGGCAAAATTTTCAGGTATTTTTATAATACTCAGAATTTCTGCCCTCTTTTGAATATTGAATATTACTAACTATGTTTTTATTTCATCCTTAGGCAGGCAAAATTTTCAGGTATTTTTTATAATACTCAGAATTTCTGTCCTCTTTTGAATATTGAATATTACTATGTTTTTATTTAATCCTTAAGCAGGCAAAATTTTCAGGTATTTTTATAATACTCAGAATTTCTGTCCTCTGTTGAATATTGAATATTACTAACTATGCTTTTATTTAATCCTTAAGCAGGCAAAATTTTCAGGTATTTTTTATAATACTCAGAATTTCTGCCCTCTTTTGAATATTGAATATTACTACCTATGTTTTTATTTAATCCTTAAGCAGGCAAAATTTTCAGGTATTTTTTTATATTACTCAGAATTTCTGTCCTTTTTTGAATATTGAATATTACTAACTATGTTTTTATTTCATCCTTAGGCAGGCAAATCCAGAAAGAAGCACTCCAAGCACATTCCACTTTGCTACCCTCTGTATGATGGAACTTGTGCAAGCCCAACATAAAGCTGAATAAAGCCCAAGCAATGCACAAACAACTCCAATTCCTTAAAATAATCTCCAAGGAAAGGATTAGATTGAACACCCCATTTGTTCCAGCACAGGAAATACAGAGACTCAGTTCCTTCAACACCCATGGAAGGAGCTCAGAACTTGGTCTGGGATGTTGCTGAACCAGCAGAGCCCAAATGGCAGAGGGAATTCCACGCTGTGGAGGAGGAGCACAGTGTCTCTGACTCCTTTTTCCAGCTCTTCTGATCATCTCACAGTGCTGCACTCACCAAATGTTTGTTTAACTCAGAGTGTTTGCTTATTTAACAGCAATCCCTGCACTGAAGATGTGCTGTCTGAGTGGTTTATGGGCAGGGGAGAGCAGGATTTGAGGGAGCTGAGCTGGGCTGTTCCACCAAACAAAACCACGCAGAGTTTTCGTCTTTTGTTCAATCATTTGAAATGAATGCAAATTTTTTTTTTAATTTTTTTTTCCCCCCTTGTCATTTAATTTTAAATTAGTCTAATCAGACATCTGCCAGGATGTGTGTGAATTAACAAAGCTGAACACAAATCTTCTCTGAGCACTCGAGTTGCTTCCCTCAAACAGCATTAACTCTCATGGACACTCTGTGGAACTAATTGAACATCCTGAGCACAATATTGCAGCCTTTCTGATTTAACTTTATTACAGTCAGAAGAAATAACTGTAGAAGAGGAAACATGTTGTTAAGGACTCAGTGCTGAAGTGGTTCAATAAAAGCAGGCTGCTTATCCTACTTTATTATCTTTATTATTGCTGCTTTTAGATGGAAAGAGAATTTCCTCTCAAGACAGAAAAAAAAAAAAAGCAGAGTTTGTCTCAAAGTCCTTTGTTTTCTTTTGAATAGCAAGGTACAGTTTACTTGTTAGAATTCCATGGGAATTATATTCTTGCCAGTGAAGGGAGTTTTGATATTGTGGCATTTCCCTGTCCCTGTGACACGTGGTGGCTGCATTTGTCAGCGTTTTCTAAAGGTTTTGACATTTCTCACCAGTGTTGAGGTGGATTCTGCTGACTCTGGGCATGTTCTGAGCTAAACCTTTTTTTCCAAACTCCTGAAGTGACCCAGGAACTGCACCCAGGAGCTCAGGGGGGGTTTCCAAACCTTTTTTTTCCAAACTCCTGAAGTGACCCAGAACTGCACCCAGGAGCTCAGGGGGGTTTCCAAACCTCTTTTGCCAGATTCCTGAAGTGACCCAGAACTGTACCCAGGAGCTCAGGGGGGTTTCCAAACCTCTTTTTCCAAACTCCAGAAGTGACCCAGGAACTGCACCCAGGAGCTCAGGGGGGTTTCCAAACCTCTTTTTCCAAACTCCTGAAGTGACCCAGAACTGCACCCAGGAGCTCAGGGGTGTTTCCAAACCTCTTTTGCCAGACTCCTGAAGTGACCCAGGAACTGCACCCAGGAGCTCACGGGGGTTTCCAAACCTCTTTTTCCAAACTCCTGAAGTGACCCAGGAACTGCACCCAGGAGCTCAGGGGTGTTTCCAAACCTCTTTTTCCAAACTCCTGAAGTGACCCAGAACTGCACCCAGGAGCTCAGGGGGGTTTCCAAACCTCTTTTTCCAAACTCCTGAAGTGACCCAGGAACTGCACCCAGGAGCTCGAGGGGGTTTCCAAACCTTTTTTTCCAAACTCCTGAAGTGACCCAGAACTGCACCCAGGAGCTCAGGGGGGTTTCCAAACCTCTTTTTCCAAACTCCTGTAGTGACCCAGAACTGCACCCAGGAGCTCAGGGGGGTTTCCAAACCTCTTTTTCCAAACTCCTGAAGTGACCCAGGACTGCACCCAGGAGCTCAGGGGGGTTTCCAAACCTTTTTCTTCCAATCTCCTGAAGTGACCCAGGAACTGCCTCCAGGAGCTTAGGGGTGTTTCCAAACCTCTTTTTCCAAACCCCTGAAGTGACCCAGGAACTGCACCCAGGAGCTCAGGGGGGTTTCCAAACCCCTTTTTCCAGACTCCTGAAGTGACCCAGGAACTGCACCCAGGAGCTCAGGGGGGTTTCCAAACCCCTGAAGTGACCCAGGAACTGCACCCAGGAGCTCAGGGAGGTTTCCAAACCCCTGAAGTGACCCAGGAACTGCACCCAGGAGCTCAGGGGGGTTTCCAAACCTTTTTTTCCAAACTCCTGAAGTGACCCAGAACTGCACCCAGGAGCTCAGGGGGGTTTCCAAACCTCTTTTTCCAGACTCCTGAAGTGACCCAGAACTGCACACCCAGGAGCTCAGGGGGGTTTCCAAACCTCTTTTTCCAGACTCCTGAAGTGACCCAGGAACTGCACCCAGGAGCTCAGGGAGGTTTCCAAACCCCTGAAGTGACCCAGGAACTGCACCCAGGAGCTCAGGGAGGTTTCCAAACCCCTGAAGTGACCCAGGAACTGCACCCAGGAGCTCAGGGGGGTTTCCAAACCTTTTTTTCCAAACTCCTGAAGTGACCCAGAACTGCACCCAGGAGCTCAGGGGGGTTTCCAAACCTCTTTTTCCAATCTCCTGAAGTGACCCAGAACTGCACCCAGGAGCTCAGAGGGGGTTTCAGCTCTAGTACCTGGCCCATCCTGCAGGGAGGACTTTCAAAATCAGATTAACAGAATTGAGGGACCTTTTTTAGCACTTCTCAGTGGGGCTGATACTTCCACCAATGTCACAGCTGCCACCAATTCCAGTTTAGATCTACTTCAAGTGGTACTTTGATATTGGTCAAAAAAAATATCTGAACAAAAAGAGAATTTTCCCTTGAACCAAAATGCTGTGGTTTTACACAAGACTTTGAAAGGTATCTAAAATCTCAGGCTGGAAATTCTACAGAATCGCTGCAAAATTCTGTGACACATGAAAAAAAAGAAACATTTACCTGAGGGTTTTAAGCTCTTGCCATCTTTAAGTACCACTGGGTGTGCATGGGCTGGAGAGGGTGATGTAGGAGAGAGGTTTTCCTTCTTGGGGCAGTTGTGTCCCTCAAGGTTTCTGCCAAAGCTCTGTAAGGAACAACAGTGAAGTTTCCATGAATTTTTCAGGTAGCTGTGACTCTGTCACCCCTTTAATAAATAAATAAACACCTAAAATCGAGCCTGAATGTCCCTGTTTTTATGAGTAATGGGAAATGAGACAGAATCAATCACTGGCAAAGTAAAAGATGTTTAATATTGATTGTTCTTCTGAAGGATGAGGAAGTTTTCTAATGGCCATGGGGGGACACAGGGAGGGGATAGTTTATAAATTTGTGTTCCTTGCTGTGTTCCCAAAGGAGGAAGGAGAAGATGAGGTCATGAGAGATTATAATTCTGCAAGGAATGACTAAGGAGGAACTGAACTCCCTTTGTAGAAATAACCAAAGTGATTGGGTTTATTTGGTTTCTGTTTAGCACAAATTCAGTCCTGTCTTAAACATCCTGGCCCTCCAAATATCATTTTATGCTCTTTGCCTTTGCTTTTGACTATGCCTGACTTATTGCAGCAAATTTGGCCTCGTATTCTTAATCTCATCTACTTGTTCTGAATAATTATTCTTTATTTTCCTTCACCAACTGTTCTGGCAAACCAACATCCCAACTTGTAATGCCAGCCCCTGTCTCAGAGGGGATGCACATTAATGTAGCCCCCACAGCCCAGTTTCATCCTCTCAGAGAAAATGGCTCAAGAAATAACTCTCAGGGATAAATTTTGACCCTCTTGTACAAATGATGATGGTAACTCTGGTCTAAAATTAATTACAACTTCCATTTTCAGTTAAATCTTATTTCTTTTAAGCAGGTTGGAAACAGCAAGGGTTATATGCAAGTTAGAAAAAAATAAAAGTTATTATTTGCAATTATTTTTTTTCTAAAAGGCTTTTACACTCCTGTAGTGAAAATATCTCTGTGCAGAAACACATTCTTGGAAGGGAAAGGAAAAAAAAAATTCATGTGTCCTGTCAACGACATTCCACTTCCAATTGCCCAAGAGCCAAGCAGACATTTCAGTCAAGTCTAATGACACAGTGGCTGGTTGGTCCCTAAAGCTGAGTGGTTTGCACAGTGAATTTATTCCTCTTGCAATGTCATGTCATGCTGTTCCAACAGGATCTCCCCTTTGGGGAAGTGTTTCCAGCCCCTCCTGTGTTCCCACATTTCCCAGTGCTGGCTCATTTCCCAGTGGCTGCACAGGCAGGACCTTTGGGTCCTTGTTCCCCCTACACCTGCTCTGCTCCCAGCTGCTGTTATTCCCTCTTGAGGGAAAGCTCATCACCCAGATGATGTTTGGTTTAACCATTATTGTGTCCCCCTTAACAATAATTTCCATGCCTTGTAGATCACATTCTTTTAGGGGGAGAGAGGCACAGCTGTAGAACCAGACTGTAATTCCATCTTTATAAAAGGGACAGGGAATTGCTCACCTCCCTTTAAAATGCTGAGAGATGAACTGGTGAAAAGTATTCCTAGAAGAGCTAAGCACACTCCTGATATCCTGCTGCTCTCATGAATTTGACTTCCCCACATCTCTGCACAAAGGAAAATGGACTCTCATGGAATCTACCCAAGACCTGACAATTGCCACCTGACCTTCTAGTCACAGAGTCTGCAATGCCACTTAGAACAGACACCCTGTGCTGCAGGGGAGGGAGAGAAAGGTGCACAGAGGGTTTCAGAACGTTTGGGGTGGTCTCATTTGCTCTTCACCCTTTTAGGTCTCGTGGGATAAGTTCTGTTTCCACACAAGCAGCTCCACGAGGCACAAGTTTCTGTGCAATGGTCGTGGAAATGTTATTTACAGAGTTAGCTCAGTCCAACCACAAAGCTCATTGTGGTCACTCAGGTGTGAGAATACACATCGTGTTTTGTACATGAGGGCAGTCAGGGGGTTCATCCTCACTGCAGCTCTGGGACAAACCTGTCTCTGGGACTGCCAGCTGTGGGAATTCAGAGGTTTGGGGGGATTGGCACTGCTCTGGCAGGGCCTGCAGCTGTGGTGACAACACTGGCACCCTGTGCCAGCTCTGATGCACACCTTGGACACAAGGCTATGCAAAGTTGCCTGGCAATTAACAGTGAATTGATAGCCCAGCAAATACAGGCATTATTGGGACGCTAAATTAATTCTAGAATCTCAATTCAGGGCTCTGAACACGGGCTGGCTGAGCCCCTCTTCTCAGAGGGGTCTCATTGGCACTGATTCCCCATTGCAGACCCTTCACATGGGACATGGATTAACTCTGGCTCTGCAGCTTTACAAATGTTGTGTCTTCCATTTCAACACTTCTGTGCACATCAGTAGACATGGAGCAGAAAAAAAGAAGTAGTACTAATAGAGAAAAATGATATACTCTAAAAGAGACTAATTAACATCGAGATTGTTCAAGGTTTTGTATTCCCAGATTTGAGTCCAGTCTCACAGTCCACTACACCTTGTACTGACCCCTCTGCTTTGTGCACTGCCACCATCCAGCTCTGTGAACAAAGGTCCTTGGCACTTTCCAACCCCACAGAACGTGGTTACAGCAGAACTGACACATCCAAGAGCCTGTGCCCTCCCCTGCAGAGCCTCAGCAGCCAAGGCACTGATGCTGGTAAGTATAATAGTAACTGCTTTAGGCCAACAGGGTCAACAGCTAATCTTGCTGCACTCTGGCAAAGGTTCTTTTAATTCCAGTAATTGGCCCTGACCACCAGCAGGAATGGATGTGCTGCCACTTTTCTCTGCCTGCTGCTCCCCATGTTCATGTGCAGCAGCTCTGCAAGAGGGGCACAAATTACCTGCTGGAGTCAATGGCAGGGATTGCTTCTGTTCACAGGATTGATCAGCTGTGCTGATTATACAAAGCCTCAGCCAGAGGACCATCCCCAGCTCCTTGGAGAGGAGTCCTCTGCAGGTACCACAGTATTCAGAGAGCCAAAGAACAGACTAATTGTTATTATACTGCCCATCGTTACTAGGATTATTTTTCTTAATGACTAACATTTATATGATGCTGATCATGCAGTTACCAGACAGCACTTTGCAAGCTTCACAAAAGCTTCTACAAATTATATCTCTGTGGCCTGGGGCCAAAATAATGATCAGAATCATCCTTAATAAGCATTGTGACAAAACATCATGTCATTCTAAACACAAAGACCACCCAATAGCAGCTACACCTGGGTAAGTGGAGCCTTACAGGTCTCCAGATTACCAGCATCATGAGGGAAAATCAGGACAGCCACCAAAAAGGGTTGGTAGAATTCCCAAGAGTTCATATGGGAGGGTCATGGCCATCCTGACATGGTCACCATCTCAGGAGGCTCCTTTTCACCTCCAGCTTTTCAGGGAGCTCCTGCCTCAGACTCAGTAACTCTGTTAAATGGAGTGGAGATAACACCCAATTATGCTTTGGTGTGAATACTCGAGCTCCGTGTCAGCAATATTGTTCTCATTAATATTTCATAGTGGGTTCCTCTGCAGAACACACTGGACACAAAGCCACGTACACCCTGTTCTTTGGGCCCTGAATGAACTCAGTGTCTTCACAGCCCCATCCCTGCCCTCACAGATGTGTTTGTAGGTACCTGCAACCTTCCACTGGGATCTAATTCCAGCTCCTGTTTCCAGGGATCCCACTGCCTGTCACTCCACCTTCCTACTGCTCAACACTGCAGAAAATAAAAGCCAACACATGTTTAAGTGCTTTTAAATTTGAGGCATTACCTCATGAAATGCAGAATAATAAACAGGGCCAGGAGTTGAACTCAAAGATCCTTGTGGGCCACCTCCAACTCAGGATATTCTCTGACCTTCTATGACTTTCTAAATAACCATATTCAGATAAAATTTCCAGAGCTATAATATCACAGGGAGAAAAATATGATCAATAACAATATGTCAGAACAGAATAAGAGCCTGAAAACAAGTTCTCCTGAAATTTGGGAAGGTTCTCTGGCAAGGGTTTGGCTGCCTTAATAGAAAGAACATTCCAGGTCAGAGTCATGGGTTGTGTCCTGTGATTTAATCATTAGAAAATCTGGGTGTTTGACCACCCTCTGTCCCAAAAGTAGGGGCACAGGGAGTTAGCAGCAGCCTGTTGGAGAATCCTGCCCTTTTCCACAAAATCAGGACACCTCTAAATGCCTTTTCTTCCCAGTGCTTGATCTTCACATTTGCACGAGGAGGTGGAAGGAATTAATTACAGAGATTTCAGCAGAGCTGAGAGCTCTTCACGGGAAAGCACCTTAATATTGAGTGTAAATAAAACAACCCAAGAACTCTGGACCTACTCCAGGAGCAATATTTGTCTCCTTTCTTTATGGATACTCACAGAGCTGCCCCCATTCCTAAAGAAATATTTGAGGAAATTAGTTTTTCCACCTGATTCTTTGGCCAATTTCCCATAGCACAGATAAGACCCTGAGCATGAGCATTTACAGATTACAGCTCTCTCTTCTCCTTGTCCTTGTCAGAGGGGACTTGCTTCTTCCAGGGGTATTCCAGCCTAAAGACTTGCAGTACTTTTTAAAAAAACACAAAGATAAATCCAATTAGAAAGTTCAGTTCAGCAAGAAGAAATGCAGCTCTTTATATTCAAACCACACATGAGATGACAAAACTTTTTAATCTCACTTGTTAAACTCCCTCTCAGTGACTTTGTTAACCAAAGAAAACAAACACACACACAAATAAAACACACACAAAGTGGAGTGTGAGGCCTCTTTCCTTTTGTTATTTAAAAAAAAACAACAACAAAAAGCAGCAACTGGCCATGAATTCTGCCATGAGCTCCTACAATTTAATGGAAATAAGATACAACTTTGAGTGAAAAAGGTAAATTTTTGTTGCTTCTCTGCCATTTTCTAAGCTGTTTCCTTTGAAATGTTGGGGAAAGAGATAAGATTTTTGCCAAACTTAAAAGTATTGATTTCTGTGCTTAGAAGATGGGCCTAATCTGAGGGAAAACCTCCCTAATTCCTCCACTGATCCTGAATAAGCCCCATGACCTGCAACGACTCCCACACAGCCAACAGAAGTTATTTCCAAGCTTGGAACAACCTAAAAACATTCCTGTTAACTTTAATATGCCTTTTCATTTCCTATTTATTTTCTTCTGGAATCATTTAGAACTCTGGGAAAAAAAAAATCTGAACCCTAATTTTAACATAAAGAACATTAAGCATTCACAGGCAGATGGGCATAGAGGTTGAATTCCTTCCACTTATTCCTGGTACTCAGAGTCAACCTCAGCCTTATCTTCCAAAATATCCTGGCACCAGAAATGCACAAAGGAGCTCCCTGAGTAACTCATCTCACCCCCAGTACTTCTATTTAAGTGAGAAAATGCAAATAATTACAGAAACATTTGCAGATGTGTTGCCTTTGGGACATTCAAAGGAGCTCCCTGAGTAACTCATCTTACCCCCAGCACTTCTATTTAAGTGAGAAAATGCAAATAATTAAAGAAACATTTGCAGATGTGTTGCCTTTGGGACATTCAAAGGAGCTCCCTGAGTAACTCATCTTACCCCCAGCACTTCTATTTAAGTGAGAAAATGCAAATAATTACAGAAACATTTGCAGATGTGTTGCCTTTGTATGTCATTGCAGGGCTCTAGAGAGGTGCCAAGCCCCCAAAACTCCTTTGAAATTTCCAGTTGCCAACTTTTTAGGTGGATGGTTATGATGAAAATTTAGTTCTTAGGGGTTTTTGTGGACTTCTCTGCAAAATAAAGACCATCCCCTGACAATGGTAAAAATTAATACATAAAAGACTGTGCTGTGCTCAGACAGCAGAGTGAAAGGTGGGCTCTGAAAAGATCAGAAACAAGACATCAGAAATGAAAACTGAACTCTTTGGGTCTATGTATTTTTTGGAACATAAGATTTGATAAATCACAGAGTTCAGAAAATTGGGAAGAACTGGAGGTTCTGTTTTCCCACCAAAGCTGGCATATTTAAGGTAGAAGATTTAAATAAAAATATTTTTTTGAACAAAATGGAATTCAGTCAGGCTCTTTCTTCTCCTAACATAAGTAAAATCAGTATTTTCACCATTTGTGACCTTCCTCCACTGCTGTTCTCATACAGCTGATGTAGCAGCTTTGCCCCTGTGTATTTTCAGGGTGAGCCACTAAACCCTTTCTCTCAGGTGTCCTGGTTGTCCCAAAGAGCACAAACTGGAGATGCCAAGGTCTTTGGAATGAGGACAAGTCAGTCCAATACCTTGAATCCCCCCAGACCTGCCCTAGACCTTGCTACGAGAGAGACAGGAGAGATTAGGGCCAACAGGAATGATGGTTAGGAAGGATTAATCCCTCTGGATGGATGTTTGCCTTCCTGAAGCTTAAATCCCCCTCTGCCTCCCCCTCTGGCCTCCAATCACCGAGGGCTGGCTCAGCATCAGCTCCTGGAAATAAATGTTGGAGGGTGGAAGGAGCAAATCCTTCATTACCTTTGGGGAGTAGCTCCTTTGGTGACCTTGAAGTGGTTACACAACCACGTTGTGCAACGGTGGGGGTGAAACGAGGACCACGCTCAGGGCCATCTGCTGCAGCTCCTCTGTCCTCCCTGTGCCCTGACTGCACACAGATGGCATGGCCTGGCAGCAATTGATCTTGGGCACCACTTTGGAAGCTGCAATTCCAGAACTGGCATTGTGGAAGGGGAATGGGGAAGGGGCAGCACAGGGGGCCGCAGTGGGGTATTGATGCCACACTGGGGTATTGATGCCACACTGCCCTGAGGTGGTATCAGAAAGGGACATCTCTCCCAGGCTTTGGAGAAATGATCCAAGGGAAGTGGGGGAGGTGTTTTGGAAGCTGACTCTGGGCTTGCTGTGGAGCAGGAGTGATGGATGCAAAGTCAACAGGTCTCTCTAACATTTCTACGTCTGTCAAACTGGTCAGAACCTCCTGAGAATGACCTCGCCTGGCACTGCCCAACCCTTCCTGCCAAAGCTCAGCTGCCACCAGGCTGAGCTCCGAGTCCCAAATGCCTGATCACCCTTTCAGGGAAGGAATTCTTCCTAGTTTGGATGTCAGGGAGCCAGGCAATGGAACAGGCCAGGCAGGGAAGAGGTGGAGTGCCCATCCCTGAGAGCATTCCAAGGGGTGTGGAGGTGGCACTGGGGACAGGGCTCAGTGGTGACCATGGTGATGTTGGGTTAGTGGCTGGACTTGGTCTCAGAGATCTTTTCCAGCTTTAATGATTCTGTGAATGGAGTCTGAAACTGAAGTGTCTTGTCACAACCAGAGAGCACTGATGAGTGAATGTGATCACTGCCAAAATGAAATACCTGAATACTTTAAATAGGGGAAATTCCATCCAAACACACACAGAGTCTGTCACTTGAAGTTTCACTTATCCTGGAGTTCTAAAGCACTAAGAATAGTCACATCTGAACTAACATCTCCATTTCAACTTGGGGTGTTTTGTGCCACAGTGAGCACTGAGACATCACAATATTTTCAGAACATGAAAAAGAACATAACTCTGAGGGCATGGCAGGAACATTTGCATATGCAAATAGGACAGGTGCAGCTGAAGCCTCAGCTGCAGGCAGGAAAACCTTGTGGCACCAACACCTTGAGAAATACCTGAATTATTTTGCTCTCCCTGGCTTGTTGGAACGTTTTCTTGTGAGTACTTTCATAAAAAACCCTTTATAAAAATTCCATGCTTAATCCAAACCTTAATGAAGTAATCCTGTGGCTTAAACTAAAGTAATAAAATTTCCTACAGAGATTTTTAGTAGTATTGTAAAAATATACTTGAATACTTGTTCAGTGGTCCCTTGACTGGCCAACACTGCTCAGTCACTGACCCCTCTGGTGTCTCAGGCTCAGGAGAGCCACGAGGCTGTGAAGAGCTGCCATTCAAGGCTCACTACTCCACTTTCTCTACTCTGACATTGCTTAAAAATCAAAAAGAATGAGCCCACAAGCAGCTGAAGCTTTTGTTTCTCTGGTTTGCTTGACCTTTTCATAGTTGACTGAGTATTCTGAGAACAGGCAGAGGATGCAGCTGCTGACAGACCCCATGGCCTGGAGCCCTTCCCCTCAATGCATTCCTGACTCTACTCTTGCACTTATTCCTCACAAACACTTCCCTGAAGTCCCCAAGTTTTAAATACCCCGTGTTTTCACTTCAAAACCCAGAATAAATCTCAATTTATTCTTGGCTATGGAGCTTTTAGTCCCCAATCTCTGCCCTAAGTGAATAAATCAATTCCCATTTAAGTTGTGGTGTCTTTCTCTCGCTGTTTGAGGCTGCAAGAATAGTTACACTTATTTTACACAGAAAAAAATTCACCTCATTGGGTACTTTATAGACTTTGGTACCAACTGAACCACTAATTTACTCTGTCAAATCAAATTAATGCTGTCTCAAAATTCCCTCTGTTATGTTCAGTGGATCAGAGATGAACTGCAAGGGATTCAATGGAAGGCCATGCTCAGATTAAACAGGGAATTACAGAGAAACAGTTGAAGGAATTAATGGAATTAGTTTGGCTACAGGGAAAGATTTCCATTCAGAATTTACTTTCATAGAATCATAGAATTGATTGGGTTGGAAAAGACCTCCAAGATCATCGAGTCCAACCCTTGGTCCAACTCCAGTCCCTTTACCAGATCATGGCACTCAATGCCACGGCCAATCTGCGTTTAAAAACCTCCAGGGATGGGGAATCCACCCCCTCTCTGGGCAGCCCATTCCAATCCCTGAGCACTCTCTCTGCAAAGGATTTTTTCCTGATCTCCAACTTAAATTTCCCCTGGCAGAGCTTGAGCCCATCGTGCCCCCTTGTCCTATTGCTGAGTGCCTGGGAGAAGAGACCAACCCCCAGCTGGCCAGAACTTCCCTTCAGGCAGTTCCAGACAGTGCTGAGGTCACCTCTGAGCCTCCTCTTCTCCAGGCTGAACACCCCCAGCTCCCTCAGCCTCTCCCCACAGCACTTGTGCTCCAGTCCCTTCTCCAGCCTCGTTGCTCTTCTCTGGCCCCGCTCCAGCCCCTCAATGTCCTTTCTGAACTGAGGGGCCCAGAACTGAACACAACACTCAAGGTGTGGCCTCCCCAAGGCAGAGTCCAGGGGAAGGGTCACTGCCCTGGGCCTGCTGGCCACGCTAGTTTGGATCCAGGCCAGGATCCCATTGGCCTTCTTGGCCACCTGGGCACACTGGTGGCTCCTGTTGAGCTTCCTGTCCCTCAGTCCCCCCAGGTCCCTCTGCCTGGCTGCTCTCCAGCCACTCTGTGCCCAGCCTGGAGCACTGCAGGGGTTGGGGTGGCCAAAGGGCAGGACATGCACTTGGCCTTGTTGAACTCCATCCCATTGGAATCAGCCCATCTCTCCAGTCTCTCCAGATCCCTCTGCAGAGCCCTCCTGCCTTCCAGCAGGTCGACACTCCCTCCCAGCTTGGTGTCATCAGCAAATTTGCTGCTGATGGACTCAATCCCCTCATCTAAATCATCACTAAAGATGTTAAACAGGACTGGGCCCAACACAGACCCCTGGGGAACACCACTGGTGACCGACCACCAGCTGGATGCAGCTCCATTCACCAGCACTCTCTGGGCCTGACCCTCCAGCCAGCTCCTAATCCTACTTCCAAGTAGGGCCTGGAGTTTTTCTGCTTTACTTCACAAACATCCCAAGTTGACAAACTTTCAGTCATGCAGTTTAGTTTCAATTATAAAATGCAACAGAGACATCATAATACACATGCCCAAAAGTTGTCCTGTCTTAACTGTGCTGAAATCAAGATACTGTTTGGAAATGACAACATTAGCTGAGCCAAAGCTAAATCCTTTGTACAAATCCCCTTCTCCAAACACTTGAGTGTGCCACTTTGGAGGCAGCAGAGCTATTTCTATCCCAAACAGCTTTACTGTTCCCTGATTGTTTTCTCTTCAGATCAGTAAATGGAATAGAACAAACAGAGGAGGCAAAGGAGAGTGGCTGAGGTGGGGGCTGAACCATCCTCTGATGCAAACCAGATCTTGGCATTATTTTACCACCAAGCTGAAGCTCTTCAAAAATTCAAGCAAAAATTAAAAAAATAAATAAAAAACCCCCCACACTTTTCTGAGTTCTGGGTTATCTAATTAAAAAGTAAACATTTTGAGGGATGAGACACGAAACCAACACTCACAATTAAAACCTTTTCTGGCTTAGCAAACCCACACTGGGCTTGGGAGGATGCAGATAAATGTCAAAGCAATGCTGGACACAACCATCTTCATGTTCCTTTTATTAGTAACATTTAAAGGCCTTTTTGCAATGAATTAAATGTGCCTGTGCCTGACAGGGAAGGAATTACCATGACACAAATCAGCTGTAAAAGACTTTTAGCCCAGTGACAACTGAGTGGTGCTGCTTCCCTTGCAAGGCACAAACCTGCTGTTCTGGGAGCGGCCCTGGAATCACTGAGCAAGAGCCACCCTTTTCCCAGGGAGCTGGGAATTCAGCAGGAACACTCAACCCCTGTGGCACAATCAGAACTCGGTGTTTTATTCTGCCAAAGGAACTCGGAAGGATTTGCTCTGAGCTGAATTTATGGAGATGCACTTTTATCCACACAGTCCATAATGCAGATGAATAGCTCGAGATGTTTACGGTATATTTGAGTACACTCAAGGGACCCATCCCTGCTCTGTTCTGTAATAGCAATTTTCTTCTCTGTTTGCTGTGGGGAAGATTGTTAATAGGCTGTTAAAACAGTCACTAGGAGAAAAAAAATTGGAATCAACTTCATAAATCCTAAAGCATCTGATTTTAGTTTTATGTTTATCTCTTTCACTGAGATACCCAAAAGAAGAGTTAGATTCCCAGTCAATCTTTTATAGGTTACACTGGTTTATAGTCTTAAAGTGATGGCATTTGGTAGTTAAATTTGCTTCTTGAATAAGAAAAAAAGCAGCATTATCCCTGTATCACATTTTCAGCTTAGCTGTGTGTTCTGTACCCACTGCTCTTTAAGGACCCATAACTTCAAGCCAAGGGTTTCATTCCCCTCCCTGCTTCCTTGAGGAAAACATTTCATCTTTGTGAGCCACATTGTGACATGAGGGGAGAGCAAAGCCCAGGGGGCATCACCATCATCACCTTCACCCACAGGAATGGGGGTGAGACAGCCCAGACACAGCAGGAACACAGAACATCTTAAATAATTTCATCTTTCAAGGACCTGTAGACACATTTCTACCTGTGCAGGTGTTTTTGGCTCAATTCACAAAGCCTCCAGTGTTAACCAGCCAGATGGTCTGGGCTAAATGGTCATCCCAGTTCTAGAAAGTACCTTCACCTAATCCCTTCAGAGTTGTTTTTTGCAGTCCATTGCACCTTTCAACTTTTGGGAGCACACTGGACCCGTAACCCAGAGGGTGATGGATCAAACCCATCCTCTGCTACCAAAATTAAAACCTGTCTTGATTTTGGTTTGTCTTCCCAGCCCCCAAGCTGTCCCTCCTTCTCCCTCCACTCCTCAAAGTGGGGGAAATAAAGGGAAAAAAAAAACAACTTGAAAGAAACTGAACTAAGTCAGAGTATAAATGTAATTTCTAAATGTTTACAATTATATATACACACTCTGCACCCAACACAGGAGAACTTCCAGGGGAGAAGGAAAGGGGAAAACAGGGACAACAAAGGGACAAAACAGAACAAATAGGTACTATTAGACACCCCCCCCCACCTCCCAAGCAAACCAGTACAATACAATCCTACCAATGACTCTCAGAAGAAGGGCAGCTCTTTCTCACACTCTCCCTTTCTCTCTCAGGTTCTCTGAACTCCTGTGTGGCTCCAACAGGGGACCGTAAGCACCAAACTCCCTGCTCCCAACCCTTGCCACAACAAGACCAGCCACTTCCTATCTCCCTCTCTGATATCCTCCCTTGTCATGTGGGAAGGGAAAAAACCCCAGGTGGGGAATACCTGGGAGATGAGCCTTTCCCAAGTTACACCTGGTCACCAGAGAAGGCCTGGATCAAAACTAGCACCAGCAGGGCAAGCACAGCTGTAACCAGGAGCAGCAGCTTTGTAGTGACAAGGCTTGTGGCTCATGCTGAAGCCAGAGCTGACTGGAAGAAAGGTCTGCCCAATTCCCAACTTCAGCAGCCACCTCAAGAAAGCTGAGCTCTGTCCACTGACACCAAGTTGAGGGCTTGGCTTTTGGGTCAGGTTTGGCTTAGGATGAATGAAACTGAGAGAAATATAGATGCACTTTGTAGGCTTCCATCATGCTCACTAAACCCTAGAAATGACACAGAGGGCTCTTGGCCATGCTCTTGTTTGTTTTCTAAATTATTTCAGGGTGTTTTGCAGCAATACTTATAGACAACACAACTACACCCATTGCACATTGTAAGTCGCAGGTTTAGTTGGTTGGTGTGATAAAAGGATGCCTTGAGATGAGACCACACAGTCCCCTCAAATCTAATATTTTTGGCATCCTCCCCTTTCTCTCTAGACTCCTTTAGAATGTCTGATGAATTTAATTTCATAGTGATGAAGACTGAGAGCACATCATGCAGTGCAAACCCAGGTGAGCTTGACAAACCTTCAGTGCCAGGGGTTGCCAGGACCACTCCCTATGGCAGACACACAGATGACAATAAAAGGAAGAAAACAAATCAACTGCCCAGCCAAGTGCCAATAAACTCCCCTGAATCTGAGCTCTCTCCATCTGCAAAGAGTGTTGAATAAGAGATAAAGGAGAAGGAAATCTGCACTAAGACAAACTCCTGGTCTGGTCTCTCCTGTTGGTGGACAGGAACTGCCATTTTCCAGTGAAACAAATTCCAAGGCAAAAAAGAAATCTCTCTAACACCTTCCTTCTCTGTTCCAAAAGCATCCCAAAGCATGTTCAGAGTGTTAGTTTTCTAAGTTAATTGAATTGCAAGGAGACAAGTCTGGATAAAAGTGAGAGCTGTCCTGCCTTTTCTCCTGTCACAGAGCTCTGCACTTTCTCCATCTCCTTCCCACAGGCTCCTCTCCTGTCACAGAGCTCTGCACTTTCTCCATCTCCTTCCCACAGGCTCTTCTCCTGTCCCAGAGCTCTGCACTTTCTCCATCTCCTTCCCACAGGCTCCTCTCCTGTCACAGAGCTCTGCACTTTCTCCATCTCCTTCCCACAGGCTCTTCTCCTGTCACAGAGCTCTGCACTTTCTCCATCTCCTTCCCACAGGCTCTTCTTCTGTCACAGAGCTCTGCACTTTCTCCATCTCCTTCCCACAGGCTCTTCTCCTGTCACAGAGCTCTGCACTTTCTCCATCTCCTCCCCACAGGCTCCTCTCCTGTCACAGAGCTCTCCACTTTCTCCATCTCCTTCCCACAGGCTCTTCCCCTGTCACAGAGCTCTCCACTTTCTCCATCTCCTTCCCACAGGCTCTTCTCCTGTCACAGAGCTCTGCACTTTCTCCATCTCCTTCCCACAGGCTCTTCTCCTGTCACAGAGCTCTGCACTTTCTCCATCTCCTTCCCACAGGCTCCTCTCCTGTCCCAGAGCTCTGCACTTTCTCCATCTCCTTCCCACAGGCTCCTCTCCTGTCACAGAGCTCTGCACTTTCTCCATCTCCTTCCCACAGGCTCTTCTCCTGTCACAGAGCTCTGCACTTTCTCCATCTCCTTCCCACAGGCTCTTCCTTCTCTGCCTCATCCTAGAGGAGCAGCTCCAGTTCTTTGGCCAAAGGGATGCTGAGGGCACTGCTGCACTTTCCAGGTATTTTTAGTTCATTTTGCCTTGCACTGAACTGTGGCTGTTGGGGGACAACAAATTCAGGCTCTCTCCCATTTTGACACACAATTTACCTGGCTGGTTTGGGGTTTTCTTTAACAGCCTCCCAGCAGCCCTGTTGCCTTTCCCATCACAAAGGTTGTGCCAGAGGCAGTCCCAGAGTCCCCAGGGCTGGGACACTTGTGTTTTGCAAGTTCTTTCTCTCTTGGGTGGCTACACTTGAAAGAAATTATTGGTGCTTTGGGAAGCAAAAGAAATTATTGGTGCTTTGGGAAGCAAAAGAAATTATTGGTGCTTTATCTTCTTCCCTGAACACCAGATTTGTTGGTTCCCACTCTAAAGAGAGATTTAAATCTTTTGGGACAGTTCCATTCCTTGAATACATATTGTCTTCCTTCTTCTCTCAGATTATATCAGTGGCAATCCTGAGTTAATTCCAGTAAAACAAGAACAGCCTCTCCAAAGTCAAACCTTGCCCTGTCTGAGCATCTCAGGAAAACACCCAATTTGCCTGAAACCAGTTGTTTATTTCTAAGGAAAGCAACAACAACTTCTCAGCCATCAAGGACTTCATGCAGAATTCATTATTAATAAGGATTCAGGTCAGCAGTGACAGGAGAAAACACCACCTTCTTTGAAGTCCCCCAAGCCAATATAAAAATCTCATTTAGCACTGTTTGGCTGTGTGAGGAGTTGGGGGAACTTGTCTAAACATGATTTATGAATTCCATTGTGCTTTTATGAACTACCTGTGCTCTTATATCTTGTGACTTTCTGTACTGTCTTATGGCTCCCTTTTATTGTATTGTGCCTTATGGTTCTTATGCTAAGGACACCAGAGGATAGTTTTGGTACATCTGCTCTTTAAGAATTGATAGTTAAGGACTACAAGTTGCTGAATAGACCTGCCTGGGGAGGACAAATGACCTCTGGCACTCTGGAAAAAAACAGTTTTCTCCAATTTCCTTGCAGAGACCAGGGATTTGGGAAGTTGTGTTTTACCCAGAAGCAAAACAAACATGAGATATTAGTGATGGTGTTTTAAAAACGGTGAGTCACTCACTGAAGGGACCTGGAAAGCAAGTCCAGTGAGCAGAGAGCATTTCTCACTGCTGAGCTGTGAGTGCTAAATGAGAGCAATGCTGGACTTCATCAATCCATGGCCCAGCTCCAGCTGAACTGTCCCATTCCTGCACAGCCTCCCTTTCATCAGCAAAGTCAGGAGTGAAAAATTGTTTCTAGAACAAAGTCAGAGCAGCAACCCCCCCCCCCACAATACTCAGAAACTAATTCTGACCATCTGCAATCAAGAACATGTATTTGCTCATCTTTCCTTTCCAAACTTGTCCAGGACACAAAGAAAAGCAAGAAAAGGTCCAACCATTAGAGCTGACAGAGGGGAAAGGGCTTGAAAATCTGCTCAGGTTTGGTGCTGCTGGACCAGTTTCATTCTAGGACTTTCCTGGTTAAATAAACAAATCATGTTTCCTTTTGCTGACAATTTATACAGTGTTTGATGTTCCTACCCAGTTCTGTGAGCCCTGCAGTCAGCTCTGGGAGGAGGATGAGCTGACAGCACAAAGGGAGAGCAGGGAGCAGAGCAGCAATGATAAAACAGCAGTGGATGCTTTGGCACAAGCAACTCTTTCAGGAGGGAATGTTGGGAATGTTCCTCCTTGTAAACTTAGCCAGGAGCCTTTTCATGTCAGCCAAATGGGACCATCTCTGCCATCTTCATTTGCTGCTCTGCAATACCATCATTTCCCCTCTCAAAACAAACAAATAAAAATATCTCTTATTATTCAACTGGCTTCCTGAAAACAGGTGGATTTGCTATCCCACAAAAAAATAAGGAAATCCTGAGGTCTGGGTTGGAAAGGACCTCAAAGATCATCTCATGTTGCCCCAAGCTGGCCTTGAACACTTCCAGGGATGGGGCAGCCACAGCTTCCCTGGTTTGTGTGTTGCAATTTCCCCTTCTAGTACAAGAAAAACATGGGATTTTTGCACCTGTTCATGGACTTTTCACCCTTTGCTGTCTGAACATCACAAATATTCCAAGAAAAAAGCTGGCAGAAGGTAAACAAGCAGGGCTGAGCCTCATTATCCCAGGTGATAACCTGAGCTAAATAAACCCTTTTAAACACATAATTCTGGTAGGTTTTCTTAGATCTCCTGCAGCATTGCATTCCCTTGGAAGGCTGCAGGCAGCATATAATTATATTTGTATTTATAATTGTGTTTTGTGTAACAGATAAACAAGAAAGTTTGGCCCAAAAGCTAAAACCTGTTTTCCTGTGACAACTAAAGCACCTCAAGGACTCCACACTTGAGGGAAGATTCCAGCTAGGAGATGCTATCCAGGTTATTTCTAAAGGAGAAGCTTTGAAGTGGGTTAAAACCTACAAGATTATTAAAAAAAAAAAAAGGTTCTATCAAGACAAGAATCTAAAAAGATTCCTGCAAACACCTTCTGATCATTTTATGAGTTCCACAAACTGAATTAATTTGAGGTGTTTATTTTTAACAGTTCCTTTGTGGAGCAAAATGGAGGAGATGAAGTGGTGGAAAGCTGAATATGAAAAGCAAATAACAGAGATTAGAAAAGGACATAAAGGCACTTTTAATAGAGAGGGAACATTTAAAAATAGTAAGTTAAGACAGACATCTGTACCACACTCTCTGCATGGTGACATCAGCTCCCACTAGAAAGGGTGACACAAACTGTAGCTATTTCTGCTCTGTACAATTATTGCCACTTGGAGACAATTTTAGGAGCAACATCTGACAACTCTTATTTCCCAATGACTTTGTTTTGGTAGAGTCAAATACTGGCTGCAGATCCAACCATGTGAGTGGAACATCCCAGTTTGGGGGTTATTGCTGAATACCTTGAGTTCTGATTTAGAGAGAAAAGGGGGTTTGCCAGAGGTGCAAAAAACTCGATATTCCTCAGAGAAGCTGGAAGAGATGGATGAATATAATAAATAACCCCCTTAAGAACTGGGTAATTGTTTTTCAATGTCATTAGGACATGATTAACCAATAATTACATGGACTTACCATCATTATTTGTAAGGAAAACTGATGTACAAGTTTGTGCTGTACATGAATGTCAGACTTCTTATTTACTTAGGGATGTAAATCTCCTACAAGTAGGTTCTAAACTGACTGGTGGCACCACTGCTGACCTTGGAATTGTACAGTTTGTAAAAAAAGAAAAAACAGGCTTTTTTTTTTATTTTTTTTTTTTTGCCTTGCATGCAAACCAAACCCAAGGGGGAAAGCTCCTTGCTGACATCAGAAGAAAAGTTGTCTGAAAAGCTGAAATTTAATGTTGTTAATAAGTGAATGACGTGTGTGAATTCCCTGACACCAGTTTGAAAACAAATCTCCTCACAAATCTCATCATCCCCCTCGTTCAAGTTTTCTCTCCACGTCGTCCATGTGGGTGAGTCTTTCTGTAGTGACTTTGATGTGGTGTTATAACAGTTTTCACATCCTTCAGCTCCCTCCTGGGTCTCCAGCACCTACAGGATACAGGTCAGGGCCTGGAAAACCTCCCCAAGGAATTTCCTCATGGAATGGTCAGTGCTGGTTTGAAGGTGATCCTCCAAAAGAAAATCTATGGCACATGAATTGAGTTTACTCAAGTGAATATTTAGTGTTAAGTGAAAGAAAGAAGAGTCAGGAATGAGCTCTTGGACAGGGGTTATGCTGCAGGTGACTTGCAGAGTAAATATGGTGGTGATGTTGGATTTATGGTTGAGTTGATGATCTTAAAAGTCTTTTTCCACCTTGAAAATTCTCTGATTTGAATCCCTTACAGGCAGTTTTGGGGGATATTGGACAGAAAAAGCGAATACAATATTCAAAACAACAAGCAATTGTTGTGGATCTTCTCATTCTTTGCATTTATAAAGCATTAAGGGCTTTGTTTTAATTGATGGTTCTCTACTAATTGAGGCAAATCACATGCTCTGAAGGACAGAGGAGCTGCTCAGAGCTCACTCTTGGCAGGGGGATGGCAGTGCCATGGGGGGAACCCAGTGGCCCAACCACCTCCTCCAGGGGCTCCCCTGACCATCACCAGACCTGCCATTCATCTGCTTCTTCCTGGAGGAGAACACCAAGGAGAGGAGCCAACCCAGAGGCTGCACAGCTGGCACATTCTCCCTGGCCCAGCCCCAGAATGCCAACGTGCCACGGCACCAGCAGCAGGGGAAATGCCATGGAACAGGGTCAGGGGCATCACAAGTGGCACCAGCAGGACCAGCATCATCAGCTGACAATTGTTCTTTGGATTAATCATTTTACAGAGTGTAATTGTGTTGTTGCTGAGTCCAGGAGAGGCATTAGTGAGAAATGCTTCAGGACAAGGGTTCAGTTTAGGCTCATTTCTAACCTCACACCACCAAACTGGGCAACTCTGATCACATTCCAGGTGACTGCCCAACCACAAAATCCAAATTATTATTGATGCTGGACCTCACTCTGTTGCAGTTCCCACTGATGCAAAGTGGGAACAGCCTCACTGAGGGTCATCAGTGGAAGACTAATAAAGTATTATCAGACTCAACTGTGTGATTTGGGGGGTATTTTACAGTCTGGGCACACTTATCCTGCTGGGTCACATTTTCAGCAGAGATAAACTGGGACATATCCACAGAAATCAGGGAAGCCACGACAATTCTGACCAGCTGAGCCTCTATTCTCACAAAACTTGGATTGGAGAACAGAGCCTGAGAAGTTAATCACACTTTATTCCAGGGGGAAGCTCTGCCTCTGACAAATTCCCTGTCTGCAGTGTTGGCACAGCCCATTTGGAATTTTCCTGCTGGGTTTCTTGTTTTCTAAAACACAGTTTGTTGAGCCACTTGCAGATTGTTTGGTTTTGTTGGGTTTTTTGTTTTTTTTTGTCCTGACTGCGAAGCCAGAAAAAGAAAAGGATTGCAGAGCCAGTTCTCTCAGATTGGTCTTCACTGGATTTCAAAGCCTTCAGGAAACATTTGAGGTAATCCAGCAAGATTGAGGAGTGCAGATGGACCTCCCAGGATGCCAGGACTAATGCATGTAATAACTGTATTTCTTTAAAATGACTTTCTCAGGCAGAGTTAAAGGCAGAGATGTAACCAAGGGATTGGACTCAGTCCAAGCTGTAATGGCTCTGCTGTTTATCTATTTTTTTTTAGCTTTTCCCCCTCAGCAGAAAGAGCAGAACAAGCATTTTACTAAGAGATTGAAGGTCTGCTCTCATTCCCTCTCTCACTCAGCCCTCCTGCCCCAAACGTGCCTGGGTCACACAAATCAAGCCCTGAATTGCCTGAACCACAGCAAACCCGGAATGCCCAGTGCTCTGGCTATTTTTGCTTTCTCCATCTGCTGGGAAGAAAGGCAAGATGGATAAGACAAAGCATTCAATATTTTAGTATTAATATATCAAGGAGGAAGAGTAAAAAATTGAAGGTTATACTGAGTTCAATTTAGCAGAGGCCACTCTGTCACCAAGGTGACCAAGATTTGTCTTACATAGGAGTTATTTTCTTAACATTTTTATCAAGAGCTGTGGAGCAGCCCCTGAAAAAAGTGGCTTTGTGGGTTTCTTCCTATTGCTTTCCTATTGCTTGACACCAAGTTGGGAGGGAGTGTCGACCTGCTGGAAGGCAGGAGGGCTCTGCAGAGGGATCTGGAGAGACTTGAGAGATGGGCTGATTCCAATGGGATGGAGTTCAACAAGGCCAAGTGCAGGTCCTGCCCTTTGGCCACCCCAACCCCCTGCAGCGCTCCAGGCTGGGCACAGAGTGGCTGGAGAGCAGCCAGGCAGAGGGACCTGGGGGGACTGAGGGACAGGAAGCTCAACAGGAGCCAACAGTGTGCCCAGGTGGCCAAGAAGGCCAAGGGGATCCTGGCCTGGATCCAAACTAGCGTGGCCAGCAGGCCCAGGGCAGTGACCCTTCCCCTGGACTCTGCCTTGGGGAGGCCACACCTTGAGTGTTGTGTTCAGTTCTGGGCCCCTCAGTTGAGGAAAGAGATTGAGGGGCTGGAGCGGGGCCAGAGAAGAGCAACGAGGCTGGAGAAGGGACTGGATGTGGCTCTGAGTGTCCTCTTAAACACCTCCAGGGACAGAGAATCCACCATGTCTTGATCCAACCTCACTTTGATGAGGTGATCAAAGTGGGGTTGGATCAAGGGTTGGACTTCATGATCTCAAAGGTCTCTTCAAATCCAACTGAGAAGAGAAGAGCAACGAGGCTGGAGAAGGGACTGGAGCACAAGTGCTGTGGGGAGAGGCTGAGGGAGCTGGGGGTGTTCAGCCTGGAGAAGAGGAGGCTCAGAGGTGACCTCAGCACTGTCTGGAACTGCCTGAAGGGAAGTTCTGGCCAGGTGGGGGTTGGTCTCTTCTCCCAGGCACTCAGCAATAGGACAAGGGGGCACGATGGGCTCAAGCTCTGCCAGGGGAAATTGAAGCTGGAGAGCAGAAAAAAATTCTTTGCAGAGAGAGTGCTCAGGGATTGGAATGGGCTGCCCAGAGAGGGGGTGGATTCCCCATCCCTGGAGGTTTTTAAACTGAGCTTGGCCGTGGCACTGAGTGCCATGATCTGGTAAAGGGACTGGAGTTGGGTCAAGGGTTGGACTTGATGATATTGGAGGTCTTTTCCAACCCAATCAATTCTATGATTCTATGATTCATATAAACACAAATTTTCCTGCTTAGGCTCCTCTCTGCTGTGCTTACCTACAAACTGTGTGATTCAAAGCTAAATCTCTTTTCACACCTATGTCCACCCATTGAACACATAAGGAGAAAAGTTCCTCCTTGAATGGCTGATACAAAAATACTTCGAGCTTAGAAGAAAGTTTTGGAACCCTGTTCCAGATGTTTGAGATTGTTCAGGTGATCCTAACAGCTGCTTCTGCACCTCTCCCTGTAAACTCTGAGAGAGGATGACCCTTGTGCAAAGCACATCTTACATCCTACGGGAAGGGAAAATGTCTCATCCAGCACATAGGACAGGGGAGGAAAAAAGGGGGGTGGCTTTTGTGCCTCTGGGTTTTTATCCACTTCTAATTGTTAGGTCTTTTCCAGCCAGCAGCCTGTTCTACCAACCTTCAGGACACCCATTTACACTATATTTTATATATATATACAGATACATGCCTAAAAAGCCTCAAGTGCCAAGAACAGAAGTGATCCAATGCTACTTTTCCTGCTATTCTTGTTCCAGTCTCAGACAAGCAACAAGCCCTGAGCTCTGACTGTTTTACCCTTTCCAGCTGTGCCATTCCACCTTATTTCCCAGTGCCTCCCTCTGGGATAAGTTCTGCCTTTTTTGAAATCCACGCTGCAGAAAGTGACATTTGGCCTCTTTCCATCATCTTACAAAGTAATTTCCAAGGTTAACCACAGGAAAAGGAGGTGAATTATGTGGAAAGAGTCACCTGCAAAGCCCCTTCCTCTGGTGCTCTTGCCCATCCTGTCCCCTTTGCTCAGCATGGACAGACAATGCACTGCTGACCACAAAATTGGGCAAAGAATTCAGATTTCTGCACTGCAATAATAACCAGCTTCCCAGCAAGGCTTGCAGGGAGCAAATAAAGATGAAAACTCTCCTTCATTCCTGCCAAAACTCTGGAAAACAAACCCAAGCCTGTAATACAATCCCAATTGTGCAAATGCTTCAGGGGGGGACTCGTGTTCCAGAGCTGGGAGCAGAATAAATGAAGGAGGACAAAACCCTGTGGGATAACTGAGCCAAGCCAACAGGTGGAGAAATGGGAAACAAACTGATAGCCTTGGGACAGGAAACATGAGAACCAGGCAATTAGGATGGCAGACTGTGGGGTGAAAGGCAAGGAGAGTCAGCCATGAGTTGCATCCATAGGCACCAGGAGCAGGAGGTGTCAGGTGGTGTCCCAGAGCTTTGCACAGCAATGAGAACCTCAGGACACGCAACAGCTGAAGGGAAAGATGGGAAAAAAACAACCCAACATAAAAATCTAAACCAAACCAACAAAAGCTGGAGTGTATTTTGAACCAGGAGAGAGCTGTTTGTGTCACGTGGGAGCAGAGGCAGCAGCTGAGTTGAACAGAAGCCTCCACGGTATCTGTGCCCCAAAGAACTTGGGCAAAACCAGTTTTGGTTCATGTGGTTTCCACAGCACCCCTGGAAATCAAGCCTTGCTCACTGCTTTTGTTCCCTGACACAAGGAGATGAAGCCAAGGGAGGAGACCTCTTGTTGCACACAGTGCCCCTTTTCTGTATTTTCCTTATTTACCTTCACACCCTCCCACCCTGCTTGACTATCCAAGTTCTACTCACTGGCTCAGTGCAGCAGAGGGCAGACCTTTCATTCTAATTTTTATTCTATATTTTTGATGCAAACAGACACTTGAGACACTCTGCCTCTCCCCTGAAAGCAATGCCTGATGTGTAGATTCTTCAGAATTAACCACTGACAGCTTTAAATCCTGACCTTTGCTCGAATTCACCTTTTCTGGGATAACTATTGAATATACCTTTTCTAGGATAAATGCCCTGAATACACCTTTTCTAGGATAAATGCCCTGAATGCACCTTTTCTAGGATAAATCTATAATTAACTCCAGGTTGGAAGTGAACTCCAAGATCATCAAGTCCAACCTTCGACCATGTCTCATAAGGAATCAGGAGCTTGGCATAGGAAACATGAATGCAAAGTTTCCCCAGGAAAGTCTTTCTCACAGATATATGAAGAAGGTTTAATATTTTCATAGAATAGAATCATAGAATGGATTGGGTTGGAAAAGAACTCCGAGATCATCGAGTCCAACCCTTGGTCCAACTCCAGTCCCTTTACCAGATCATGGCACTCAGCGCCACGTCCAATCTGTGTTTAAAAATCTCCAGGGATGGGGAATCCACCCCCTCTCTGGGCAGCCCATTCCAATGCCTGAGCACTCTCTCTGCAAAGAATTTTTTTCTGCTCTCCAACTTCAATTTCCCCTGGCAGAGCTTGAGCCCATCGTGCCCCCTTGTCCTATTGCTGAGTGCCTGGGAGAAGAGACCAACCCCCAGCTGGCCAGAACTTCCCTTCAGGCAGTTCCAGACAGTGCTGAGGTCACCTCTGAGCCTCCTCTTCTCCAGGCTGAACACCCCCAGCTCCCTCAGCCTCTCCCCACAGCACTTGTGCTCCAGTCCCTTCTCCAGCCTCGTTGCTCTTCTCTGGCCCCGCTCCAGCCCCTCAATGTCCTTTCTGAACTGAGGGGCCCAGAACTGAACACAACACTCAAGGTGTGGCCTCCCCAAGGCAGAGTCCAGGGGAAGGGTCACTGCCCTGGGCCTGCTGGCCACGCTAGTTTGGATCCAGGCCAGGATCCCCTTGGCCTTCTTGGCCACCTGGGCACACTGGTGGCTCCTGTTGAGCTTCCTGTCCCTCAGTCCCCCCAGGTCCCTCTGCCTGGCTGCTCTCCAGCCACTCTGTGCCCAGCCTGGAGCGCTGCAGGGGGTTGGGGTGGCCAAAGGGCAGGACCTGCACTTGGCCTTGTTGAACTCCATCCCATTGGAATCAGCCCATCTCTCCAGTCTCTCCAGACCCAGATTTGCTGCTCCATTGGTGTTATCCTTGACAAGAGATATCAGATTAAAAGGTTCAAACAGCCACTGGGTCCATATTTTCTGAGTAAGGGAGTACTGACCATGTTCATCTTGGCCACTCAACTGGACAAGGGGCCCTGGGGGAGCAAAGTCCACACTGAGCTGTTGTGAGGAGATATAAATCTCCTTTGACTGCATGGCCACCAGCCATTAAGAGGCCACATAATAAATGTTAATCATTTTGGATCTGAAGGAGGATTAAAAGAGTTAGACTTATTTTTGTAAGTTGGGAAAGGCTGAGGATGCCCCAAAACTACCCAGGAGCCACACTGGTGCTGTGGTTTGGAGCAGGGTGCCCTCAGCTCAGAGCAGATGTGACACCATGACAAGAAAATGAGGCTCAAACCACACCTGGATCCCTCCTAAACCCCATCCCTCAGTTTTCCACATTTCAGCAGCATGGGGGATATTTTAGCTGCCTTTTCAGATGTATTTTTGGTTCATTGAGCACAGTAAAAGTGCCTTTAAGGCACGTTTTGAGCTTTCTCAGGGACAATAGTGTAGGAGAAATATGAGGTGGGGGGTGACAATATTCTTCAAGCATTAAATTCCATTCATATTCCTTTTTTTTCTGCCATAATTATCCCAAAGTTTTCAGAAGCAGCAAGTGGGTGAGTACAAAAAAAATTCTCTTCCTGGGCTGTTATACTTCTAAAAACAGGCAATTAAGATGACATTTTGTCTCACTTCATTGTTTATGGAATGTGATCTCTCAGAGCAGCCTTTGGGTAGGACTTTCTCCATATTTCTGCAGAGATGAGCACCCAAACTCTGCCTTTCTGATCAGCAATCCCACTTGCTTTCTTCCTTTCAATTCCTTTCCAGCCTCCCTGCACAGCCCACCCGAGAGGGAGTGAGATGTTAAAGGGAACTGGGTATTTATAACCACTTTGCCTGGGCTTGGGAGTGACAAATCCTCCTTGTTTGCAACGTTCCCTCCAGCCTTCAGCAGAGTGTGAGTTGGGATTTTATCTTTAAAATCCTCCATCTCAGTCCTTCTGCAGCTCCCAATGAATCTCTGTATAACATGAACACACAGAGAACTGCCAGTCCAAAGCTGGAGGCAAAAAAAATCACAATTTTATTGATAAATGATGCTGACTAGAGCTGACATTTGACCGGCCTTGTTAAAACAATCAGAATATCTGATATCATTAAGGGTAATAAAGATGAAATATCCAGTATGACAAATTATAACATGCAGCCCAAGATTTATCTTCTGCATTATGAGACTAAACCAGGCTGTCTTTATAAACTCTAACATGCTCTTGTGTCCAGACTGTTGCAAACACATTTAAAAGCTAAAAATTAATTCAAGGTGCATTATCACATATTTTACACTAAATCCTTAATCTTGTAACATATAAAAAGCCATATATTTAGGTTGGAATCATTCAAGAATCCACAGTTATTTATTTTTTGCTAAGCTACACAAAAAAAACCTGAAAGGAATCCATGAGCCAACGTATTCCTGTTATAGAGGAGCACATGGATCTGAAGAGGTCAAAGGACTGGACTGAACTGGGAATTTTCTGCAAAGCAGCAGGAAAATTAAGGATTGTTGTGGCCAAACAAGGGCTAGTAGTTTAAAAATAAATAAATAAATAAAAATCTATGTGTGAACTGCAGTCCAAGAGTCAAGAGAGTGGTTCCTACAGACAGAGCAGCTGTTCAGTCCCACTGAGAGAGAGAGAAAGTGTAAGAAAATAAAAGGAAAAAACTGCTTTATAATGAGGTTCTACAAGCTTGAATAAAACACTGAACTTTATCATCTTCTCTGGAGAGAGATGGAGGCAAGTACAAGATGATGGAGATGCCAGAATGAACAACTTCAGTGTGCTTGGCATAGTGTTAATTTAATTAATTAATTTAACAAAGGCTTTAAGCTGAAAGAAGGGAAAATAAAATTGGATCTAGGGGAGGAATTCTCCCTGGGAGGGTGGGCAGGCCCTGGCACAGCTGCCCAGAGAAGCTGCGACTGCCCCAGCCCCGGGAGTGTCCCAGGCCAGGCTGGACAGGGCTTGGAGCAGCCTGGGCTGGTGGGAGGTGTCCCTGCCCATGGCAGGGGTGGGGCTGGGTGGGCTTTGAGGTCCCTTCCAACCCAAACCACTCAGTGATTTGATGAATTTCAATATCTAGAGCAAATAGAAAGCAAACCCTTGATTGATTCTGGTTCAGCATTCCTGGAGATGTCTACAGTTTATCCAGGGAGGTGGCCGGGGGAGGAATGAAAGGTCCTGCTTGTAAAACTCCTGAGACACAAAGCAGGCAAAGAGTCCTCAGGTCTGAACCATTTATAGACCAACTTCTCTGTGTAGGTAGTGGAAAATCTCAGGCTTCATTTCCTCTGAACTAGAGATGTTGGCCAGAGAAAATTCAGACCTAAAACAACATCAGTGGGACTTAATCATAAAATCTGCCCAGATCTGGGTTAACTCTGAGCTGGACATGGGAAGGGAAGCTGAGCAGAGACCACACCAATATCACAGAATCCCAGACTATTCAGAGTTGGAAGGGACCCACAAGGATCATCGAGTCCAACTCTTCAGTCAATGGCCCACACAGGGGATTGAACCCATGACCTTGGCATTAGGGCAACCAAGTCTTAACCAACTGAGCCATCATCTGGTACAGGGAGAGCCCAAACTCCCCAGTGCAGGATAGTTTTAGAGCAAGGGAGTCTGGAGAAGCTCAGTGGACAGGGAGGGCTCCCTTGGCAAGGGCTGTGACCTACCAAGTGGCTGAGAGGCTTTTTGCAGGCAATATTTGAGTTCTATTTTCTCTTGCTTAGTTCTGGTTTCTTTTGCTTCAACCCTTTTACAGAATTTCCCCTTACAGAATAAACTTGCATGGAAAAAAAGGCCTTTGTTTTATTGGAATCTCTCAGTTGCTGGGACTTATCCCTTGCAAAAGTCCTAATCCTTCCTTTGTCCCCAGCACCGTTTTGCCACAACCAGATGCAAGGGCACAAATGAGATTATGGCCTCACACAGCAAACAAACATCTGGACCCAATGAATCCCTACAGAACAAAGAGCCTGTTCTCATGCAAATCACTTCAGTAATAAAAATTAGGGAAAACCAGAAATCCATAACCCAAATCCATCGTGATGGATGAGCAGAATTCCCTCCAGACAAAGGGAATTGTCAGAGTGTGTTCCTGGGCCACAGCAAGCAGATTTCTAAAGAGCAGATCTGTTTTCACAGCAGTGTGAAATCCTGCAAACTACTCACATTAAAAGGTATCCATTCCAAATGAATTCAAGCCTTTTATTTTTGGAGCTGCCAAAAGCTTTTTGTCCTCTGACAGCCATTGCCACTTGAGCAATTTGCATATAAAACTAATTGAAAAGAAAACATTTGGGCTTCTTTCGTTTGTTAAAACAAACAAATAAAAATTAGAAACGTTCTGATGGAAATCTGAAATGAGAATCTTTAGGAATTCTTTTGCAAGTTTTACTAAGCAGACATCCCTAAAATAAATCATATTTTTTATTTTTAAAAGAATCATGAAAATTTTTCCTGTGTGGTTATAGGGGTGGTTATTATGGGAATGGAAAGAGTTCCAACAGAAGTTTTCTTCAAACTAGAGGTTTAATTCTATTTCCTGAAACTTTTTCCTGATTTTTTTTCTTGAATATTTACCTCTGGATGTGTGTGCACACCATTGATTGAAAACCACTGACCAAAAAAGACAATGAAATGGTGGGTACAGGACTCTCCTCCCTGAAGTGACACATTTCACAGGAGGTGAAAGCATCAAAATGCTCCAACACACAATTCCAATAACTTTCTTCAGCCCAATCCTGGGATCACAGACTGGTTTGGGTTGGAAGGGACCTTAAAGATCTTCTTGTTCCACTCCCCTGCCATGGGCAGGGACACCTCCCACCAGCCCAGGGTGCTCCAAGCCCTGTCCAGCCCGACCTTGGACACTCCCCGGGCTGGGACAGCCACAGCTTCTCTGGGCACCTGTGCCAGGGCCTGCCCACCCTCCCAGGGAGGGATTTCTTCCCAATATCCCATCTAAATCTGCCCTCCCTCATCTTCATCACTAATGAGTGTACATCTCTACACGCTGGATTTACACTCTTCCAAAGCTTCCACCAGATCAGAGACAGACACAGGACAAAGGTCCTGAAAATCTGAGTCTGTTTTTTGGGGGGTTCACTGAACTAACTGTCAAATAAACCTGAAATTCCCATTTCTTTTCAGCCTTACGTTTATTGGAACACTCCCAAGACCTTCTGTGGCACAGCTTCAGCTCAGGTGGCTTCATGTGAGCAGTGGAGATGTCACCTAGTCCAAACAGGGTGTTTTCAAGGTGCTTTTGACTCACCCCAAGAGTAAAATTTTATCATCATCCTCTGCTGTCACCAGTCTGAACAAACCCAGAACGACAGAGATATTTCGGTTGGAAAAAGACCTTTAAGATTCTCGAGTCCAACATTGCCCCAGCACTGCCAAAGCCACCATGAAACCACATCCCCCACATGGTTTTTAAACACTCCACACATCCCTTTCAGCTCAGGGTGGTGGAACCACACAAATATTCACATCACAGGGCGAGTTGTCCCATTTATCCCGAGCAAAAGGCTGACTGTAAAACAATCATGTGAGTATCAAGTTTACAAGCTTGTATTCACCATTTACCAGCCTGCAAGCACATCTGAAGGAGCCAAGTCCTTTCTAATCAGCCAGCCCTGGAATTTGCTCCCAACAAGGTTCTCTTTTCTCACTTTGACAAGTCTCATTAAGAGCTGCCTTCTCTCCATGCTCCGTGTGAGGGGCCGACGTGACCTGCATGGCAATGGCTCAGGGGAAGCTCTTTGCAGCTGCAGGATTGGAATCCAGGGCAAACAGTTGTGGAAAAAGTAGGGGAGGGAACTGGGAGGGAAGAACAGCCCAAAAAGAGTCAAGGAGCAAGACAAACAGGAGGGGAATACATGAGCAAGTCTCTGCAAAGGGTGGACTCAGAAGAACCATCTGCCCATGGGAACAGTGTCCTTCAAATCCCACTTCCTTCTGTCTTAAACCTTCCCTTTTCCAAGCCAAAGTTGGAACAAGAAAAAGGAATTTTGAAGTATTTCTTCTTAATACCCAGTGTTACTATTTTCACTAATTACACACTAATATCCAATAGCATATTATCAGCTGTTCTCAAAAGATTCCACGAGTCCCAGAGGTCCAAGTCTGGCCTCAGAGGCTGAGGCAGGAAAAGCACAAAGCACCAAAGCAGCTCATACTTTGTGCTGGCTGAGAATTTGGCCCCAGTTTAAAGTTTCCAGTAAGCAAGTCTGAGTTTTGGTTATTTCTCAACAGAGAACAGACATTTGGCAGAACAGAGCAGAGATGAATGAAGCCATAAAGTAAGAACAGCAGCTCTGAAAGGCAAGGAGATACTTCAATCACACATGGAGTTCTCCATTGACTAAACACCTTTTTAATAAATAAGAGCAATTAAGTCTTACTCTGACCTGCCCCCTGCCTATTTTTTTAAAAAGTTACTAATCTACTTTATGAACAATTTAATTTTCTTTTTAAATGCAAGGAAAATCTGCATTTTTTCCATTTCAGTGACGTGGAAAGCAACACACAGATCTGACAAGTCTTGATTTGACAGAGAGTATTGTTTTCTCAAGACCAACCTACCCACAAACATAGATGATGTTTGGGAAATCCCTCATCAAAACTGTTCCAAGCAACAACACATCTGTTCTTATTTACAGGCATAAAAAATTGCAGCTCCCAATCAACAAGAAGTGGCATCATTTTGATTTCCTCTTTGCAAGCTGTAAAAGAGGCCACTCCCACCTCAGACACACAAACTCTTTCCCCCACACACACACACTTTGTTTCAGAAAACCTTCGACTCTGTTTGCAGAAATACTTACTCTGTCTTTGGCCAACATCTTATTGGCATTTTCAGCTCAGTAAGTGAAGGTGCTGCTTTTGCCTGTCAATTCAGCCTGGTTTGTGTACACCATTAATTTGGGAGGTGTTTGTGGCTTCTTTAAACGTGCTCCAGGTTTATGCCCCTTCAAAGTGTGCACAGAGGAGGGGAGCAGGTTTCACATCTATAAGTATTAGGCACAAAGGTTTAGATTATATATCAGGAAGGAATCCTTCCCTGGGAGGGTGGGCAGGGCCTGGCACAGGTGTCCAGAGAAGTTGTGGCTGCCCCAGCCCTGGGAATGCCCAAGGTCAGGCTGGACAGGGCTTGGAGCACCCTGGGCTGGTGGGAGGTTGGCAATGGGGTTGGAATTACATGGTCTTTAAGGTCCCATCCAACCCAAACCATTCAATGATTCTGTGATGATTCTATTCTGAATAAGATGAGACAGGCATTGTACCCAAAGCTGCCTCTTTTGTCCTGCTGAGAAGCTGAAATGCTGTAGGTAGAGAACACTATAAGCTTTTATGAGCTGATAACCAGGAAACAGCTTTTATTATTCTAATAAATACCATTTGCATTCAGACAGCACTAAATACTGTCCACAAACATACAGAAATAGAGTCACTGGCTGAGAGAGCTTGCAATGGAAAAGACAAGTTTTATTTACTTTATAGAAACCTTTTAGTTCTTTAAAGCAGCAAAATATGATTTCATAATTATTACCTTCTGCTGTCCTGACATTTACATTACCATACAGTGCTGAAAGCCAGAAAATACCAACTGTTCTGCAGAGGATTTTGTTGTCTACAGGGTAAAAATCTATTAACTGCAGTGAGACCTGTATATATATTAAAAAAAAAAAGTACACTACTAGATTGCAAGACTAGCAGAGTCTCGAGTCCTGAGCTGTACATGGAGTAGCACATTCTGGGTCAAGGAATGATGGCAGTTTGGGAAAGGTTAAAGGAGGTTTAGGAAGTCTCCTATTCAAAAGTCAGATTGCAAGTGCTGAGGAACTGGGGAGAGAAGGGGCTGTAAAAAATGTAACCAAATTTCAGCTCTATTCCTGCTTAGGTGTCAAAATCCCAGCACTTCTGGAAAAGTGTTTATGTGTGTAAAATGACCCCAAAAAATTGCACTGTCCTATATTTGCATAATTACCTGAAATGCAGAGAATGTGCCCATGAAACTGGAAGGAAAGGTGAGATCAGCTCAGTTGGTTAAAAACTTGGTTGTAATAATGCCAAGGTCATGGGTTCAATCCCCTGTGTGGGCCATTGACTTGAGTTGGACTCAATAATCCTTGTGGGTCCCTTCCAACTCAGAATAGTCTGGGATTCTGTGAATTAAAGACTGGGATTAATCCCAAGCCCTTTCCATCCCAAGGAAAGCCTCAGCTCCAGGGGTCCCTGAGAGCATTGTTTGCACACAGAGATCCAATCAATCCCCCCAGAGTTCACCCCTCTCACCACATCCACTGCTCCCAGCAGGGACATTTGGCAGGACTTGGAGCAGCACTAATTTCTCCAGTTCTTCTGCACTGATGAATGGCTCCCAGAAAAGGTTAAATGTTCACTTGTCCTGGCCCTCCAAAAGGCAGCACTTCCCATTCTGAACTGTGCCCTGAGCACCCACACATGGGACAACAGGGAGGGCAACAGCAGCTTACCCTAAAAACAGAGGAACATTCCCCAGGTCCAACGACCTTTAAATCCCTCTGCCTTCAGTGTGGTGCTCCCTGGTCACCTCTCACCACATGAAGTGGCAACTAAGGAGAAGAGATGGAACAAGTCAGTCACATGGTGCCTCTCAGCCTTGCCCAAACCTTCCCTGGATGGTTGCTATGACCAATTAATTGGTTTCTCAGCTGATGATGGGGGTCCCAATACCCACCTGCCTACTCAGGGCAACCACTGGGGTCTCCAGAGAGCTGCTCCATATTAACAGAAGCCATGAAGTCCTGGCACAGGTGCCCAGAGAAGCTGTGGCTGCTCCAGCCCTGCAAGTGTCCAAGGCCAAGCTGGATTCCATTGGAGCACCCTGGGCTGCTGGGAGGTGTCCCTGCCCATGGCAGGGGGTGGAATGGGATGAGCTTTAAGGTCCCTTCCAACCCAGACCAGTCCGGGATTCCATGGGGACTCTTTCCTTGAACTAGAAAACGAGCAATCAGCTGAGCTGGGAGAAGGATTTACTCAGGAAATCTCTGCTCCAACAGCTTGGGAAGCTCCATGGCAGCATCCCAAGGATGTGGGTGAGTTACAGCAGCCCTGTGGCCACCCCAGAGGCAGCACCTCTGCATAAGCTGTGCCATTTCTGTGTTTCAGGCATAATGTGGAGGAAGAGCTGGGCTGGGAGCTCTTTCCTTTGGACCTGACAGGCCCAGGAGGCTAAAGATGACCTTGCCTTGATCCTTGCCCTCCTGTCACTGAGGAGGTGCAAGGTTGGACTCACACATCATGCAGACAAAACGCAGGCAGTTATCTTTAAATTAGAAAATAATTTAGGACTACAGTCCCCACCTTCAATCATGATATGGGGAGTCCAGCACAGCCTAATTATAGATTAAAATCACAAATGAAGGTGTCTCCTCTCCACTGACTGAGGAGGGAGCAAGAATTTCCTCCAGAGATAATTCAGAGCAGAGACCCAAATTTTGGGCTCTGTGAAGGAGCCCTGACCCCCTTCCCATCTGGGAAAACCCTGAAATTATCTGTGGAGGATCCAGGCTCCCTCTGCATCCATCAGGCATCAGCAGGACATCAGATTTGCCTGTCTGAGGTTGTTTTGAATAATTGGTTGGAGGGTCAGAACTGTAAATTTTGGTGCTTCCACAGCATCTCAGTCTGAGAGAAATGACTTGCTTTTGTCATTTAGAAGCAATATAGAACTCTCTGAAAAGAAAGATAAATTAAATTTTCCTCAACATTGAAATTCCTAAGTTAAAACAGAAATACCAGTTAACAGGTAAAGATGATTTATGTAATTAAGAACACTCATGTAGTATTAATAATCCTAATTTGCCTGGGTATTAGGTCATTTTTATGCAATTAGCTGAGGCAGAAGGTTTTTTGTCAATTAAACTAATTGTTTTTCACACTAGGTGGAGACTGAATATTGATCTTTTTGATTCAGCTCCCTTCCATAAGCAAATTAGACCTAATTGCATCCTTACTGTGCCATTACTCAGTTATTGTGAATTACAGAAAATATATTCTCCTGCAATAACACTTTCTTTGTGGCATTGCTCTTGAAGTTCTCAAATTAAGCAGCATCTTTTCAAACCATGTTTCCCATCTGTCGACTTAGGACATATTTGCATTAAACAGTTTGTCTCCTTATCAGTTAAGACAACAAAAAGTGGAGTTCTACAGGGATGCAGAAGTGCCCAAAATACCTATTTCTTTTTTTAAAAAAAGTTATCAATCAAACAGTGGCAGCTCACACACAAAAAAATGATTGCAGGACTTTTTATATTTAATAACATTAAGTCCAACTTTGCAAATTAATTCATTCTTTTGGCTTTAGGAAGGTTCAAAAAAACCCAAGAATTTTCACAGGTTTGGGATTTGTGCTTTGGTTGAGACAAAAACAGGGCTGGGTTTTTTCCCCACCATCAGTTTAATCTTTATGTACAGATTAAAAAGTGGCAATTCTCTTTCATATAAGAAGAAAAGGGATGCATTAAATCTTCTACAACTAATTGTTCTTGGGATGAGAAGGAAGTGCTGAACTGAGATGGGGAGGGTTTTTCCACCTGGCTGGGGCAGAGCCGGGGAAGTTGCACCATATCCCAATCCAGCTGATTCCACAACCAGGACAAAATTCCTACCACCACCTCCACTCTCACTGCCCTCCCCTCCAGCCAAGGTTGTTCACACCTTTCCCAGATTTGGAAATAAGAATCACAGAGTTATTTGGGTTGGGAAAGATCTCCAAGATCAAGTCTGACTTTTAATCCCCACCTTGTCCCCCAGCCCAGAGCTCTGAGTGCCACATCCAGTCCTTCCTTGGGCACCTCCAGGGCTGGGCACTCCAAACCTCCCTGGGCAGCCCCTGCCAATGCCTGACCACCCTTTCTGTGAGGAAATTCCTCCTGATGTCCAGCCTGACCCTGCCCTGAAATTCCTCCTGATGTCCAGCCTGACCCTGCCCTGCCACAGCTTGAGGCCGTTCCCTCTCGTCCTGGAAGAAGAGGCCAATCCCCACCTTGGATTCTTTGTCCTGTCACTGACTCAGAGTGGCTGCAAACTCCTGAAAACTCCATCAAGGCTTATTCATGGAAGTATTTGCAGTTAGAAGGACCACCCCACTAAGGATGTGGCCCTGCAGGATTCTGTGCCTGCTCCAGAGAGGGATGAAAAATCCATCTTGGGCATCACCAGCAACAAATCCCTTCTCACAGCATGAAAATCTCACCTCCTGAAGCTTCAACAGCCCCAGTGCTTCTTCAACTCTGACTTGTGTCTTCCATCCAAAGGAGAGAGGTCTTCTAGACCCATCCTAACTTCTTGTTCCAGCAAAACTTTGAATGTTTTGCAAAGGAAAGCAGAGCAGTGTTTCCCCTCCTGTAATCCAGGCTGGGAAAAACTCTCCTGAGGAGAAGTCACTGGGAACAACAACATGCCTTGATGTTGCACAAATTGCTTTCCTTAAAAAAAATAAGAAATGAACAGTACTTAGGCTTGATGGATTGTTTGTTCTCTTCACTTGTTCCAACTCTCTGGTGTTAAAGCTGGGCCATATGGAGCAGAGCTGTTGGTGGCAGAGCCCAGATGCCAGCTGCCTCCAATCTTGGAGCAACTGCATCTGGATTTCTCCTCGCTCCAAATTCAGAATGAAAAGAGAAAAAAAAAATGCTAATTTCCAAAGAGAAAACATTTCCACCCTCTCCCCCACAAAAAAAAAAAGAAAAATTCAAGCTACTACAATTTATGAAAATTGAGGCAAAGGCAGAGGATTCAGCACAATTCTCAGCCTGCCTTTACTGATCACACAGCCAGTACTTGCCCAGTGCCAGGGGGAGGTGAAATCCATTCCCTTGGCATGGCCAAGGGTGGTTGGGGGATGCATTTATTGCCCAGTGAGGCAGAGCTCACAGCTCTGGCAAGATCAGGGAGAGGAGCTCAGCTGGCAATGGGTGACTTGTTAAACCACTAGAAAAGTCATGTTCAATCTTGCACCAGGAGCCCACACAACAAGGGGGTGGAGAGAAAAAACCCTGAAGAACAAACAGTCCACCAGCAGCTAAAAATAACCCCCCAGCAAGCTGGGAGCTGGGGGAGACAGACTCCTCATGAGCACACTGCATCTGGCCAAGGGGGGGAAAAGCCACCAAGTCTTTTTTTTACCATCTTCCCAAAGAAATGGGAGTGTCTGGATTTAGGCTCCTGAGATGGAGTGCAAGGAAAGTGTCCTACATTCCCAATTCCAGGCAACAAGTGTTAGGGCAAGAAGAAGGAGTCTCAAGTCCTTGAGGGTCGGGCCCAGAGAGTGCTGGTGAATGGAGCTGCATCCAGCTGGTGGTCGGTCACCTGTGGTGTCCCCCAGGGGTCTGTGTTGGGCCCAGTCCTGTTTAACATCTTTAGTGATGATTTAGATGAGGGGATTGAGTCCATCAGCAGCAAATTTGCTGATGACACCAAGCTGGGAGGGAGTGTCGACCTGTTGGAAGGCAGGAGGGCTCTGCAGAGGGATCTGGAGAGACTGGAGAGATGGGCTGATTCCAATGGGATGAAGTTCAACAAGGCCAAGTGCAGGTCCTGCCCTTTGGCCACAACAACCCCCTGCAGCGCTCCAGGCTGGGCACAGAGTGGCTGGAGAGCAGCCAGGCAGAGGGACCTGGGGGGACTGAGGGACAGGAAGCTCAACAGGAGCCACCAGTGTGCCCAGGTGGCCAAGAAGGCCAAGGGGATCCTGGCCTGGATCCAAACTAGCGTGGCCAGCAGGCCCAGGGCAGTGACCCTTCCCCTGGACTCTGCCTTGGGGAGGCCACACCTTGAGTGTTGTGTTCAGTTCTGGGCCCCTCAGTTCAGAAAGGACATTGAGGGGCTGGAGCGGGGCCAGAGAAGAGCAACGAGGCTGGAGAAGGGACTGGAGCACAAGTGCTGTGGGGAGAGGCTGAGGGAGCTGGGGGTGTTCAGCCTGGAGAAGAGGAGGCTCAGAGGTGACCTCAGCACTGTCTGGAACTGCCTGAAGGGAAGTTGTGGCCAGGTGGGGGTTGGTCTCTTCTCCCAGGCACTCAGCAATAGGACAAGGGGGCACGATGGGCTCAAGCTCTGCCAGGGGAAATTGAAGTTGGAGAGCAGAAAAAACTTCTTTGCAGAGAGAGTGCTCAGGCATTGGAATGGGCTGCCCAGAGAGGGGGTGGATTCCCCATCCATGGAGGTTTTTAAATGCAGATTGGCCGTGGCACTGAGTGTCATGATCTGGTAAAGGGACTGGAGTTGGACCAAGGGTTGGACTCGATGATCTCGGAGGTCTTTTCCAACCCAATCCATTCTATCATTCTGTGATTCCCATTATTGACAGAGGGCAGAACTGAAACACAGCCAAATATACAAAGAATTAGCTCCTTTCTTGAATCATTTGCTTTGCACACACAAAGTCTCCTCTGGCACCAGGAGGAGTCCCAGTGCAGTCAATTAATGCACAGCTGCTCAGGCATGGAAAAAACAGCCTTTTATGACTCAACTTGCAATTTTCTTGTTGTTCTGTGAACAAAAGCAGAAATGGGAAGGGATGGAGAGCGTCAGAAGCTGGAAAACAGCACGAGCATCCCTGTTTACACAACAGGGTGGAGTTTTCAGCAGGGTAGTCTTTCCTGAAGGGTCTTATTTGGATGAGCAGCAGGTAAGAACATGAAAAGAATTGTCACTTAGGCCTTGCTTTCATTAACATACACACAGGGCCCTGATTCTCAGAACTTTTTGTTAATATCTGGAAACATCCAAAGGTTTTCAGTGGCTTAAGACACAAGTTGATACTCTCCTTGAGGAACCAACATAAATCAGCCTTTCAGAACACCCTGGTCTAGTAAAAGGTGTCCCTTCCCATGGAGTGGGGTCAGAACTCGATGGTCTTTAAGGCTCCTTCCAACTCAAACCATTCCAGGATTCCATGAGGATACTGTGAATAAGAATTACATGTTTGTCCTGTGCTAGGTGATTTCCCAAAATTTATTTACACTGTGTGAGGCATTTGCACAAAATCATTATCATTGCAGCTAAACCCAAAAAACTCCACCCCAGCCACCCCCAGTTCTCTCTATTTTAGCCAACCAAAAATGCACCAAGTCTAAGGAATTACACTTGGCTTGACTTGATACCTTTAGAAAGGCCCTGACTAATTGAATCCTCACCTCCAAAACCCTTTCATATTTCTGCAGAGTGCTTGGAAAAGAAGCAACTCCTTGGCTGAGTTGAGAGAATAAATTCACTCTGTGTAATATTCCTGCCTCGCTGTACTCAAACCTCTGAGGGTGTTGCTGGGCATAATCTCATTACAAAACCTACATCATGCACTTCTAACAGCTCGATATATTCAACAGGAGGATGAGACATGATCAAGAACAATCTATTTGCTACCCTGGGGAAGAAGAACAAGTTGTGTTCTTGGAGGGTCTGACGTTAAAGCGCTCGGACGTTCCACCCCGTGCCACACACCCCAAAGCTCTCAGCTCCACACATGACCTTTCCAAGGCTCTCTGCAGCTCACCTGATGCTTCCAGCCCAATCCAAAGCCTGTTAAAAGGATGCTGCTCACCTTGAGTGATGCTCAGCATTTTTGGAAAGCCTCACCAAGTGCCTTCAGCTGCCACTGGAACCACCAGGAGCTGCACTTTAGGCAGAGGAGCAGCCCCACCACCAGACACCCCCTGGGTGATGTTTGTCTCTCCTGCTGCAACTCTCTTGGGTTCTGCAGCTGCTTTTCCAACCTTCCTGCTCCAAGAAATCCCTCTCAAAGGAACACCCTGACTCTGAAAATTGACTGACTCTCCCCCTCAGTTCAGGATCATCGTGTGTTCCTGGAAGAGGCAAAGCTCTTCTGCTCCCTTTGCTATTTCTCTAATCTATGTGTGTTATTACACCCCCTTCCCAGTATCATTATTTTATTTTATCTATATTATAAAACCTGGCATCAAATTTAATACAAACCTTTAGAAGTTCCTTTGGTTTATGAACAAATTCACACTCCAGATGAGGGAAAAAAATCCACCAATTGGCACCTTGTTCAGAAGACTTATCTTGCATGACTCCCCTCTTTCCCCCTTGCTATTACACTTAGGCTGGAATATAGATTAAGAATTAAAAGTGAAATGAACCCAGTAAAAAATTTACCTGCAGATAACAAGCTCAGACAAAAAGAAATCTTCACCAGCTTTTTTTTTTTTTTTTTTGTTCTCCATTTCTTGCTCCTTTTTTTCAATTTTAAAAAGTGAAATCTCCTGGAATGGTTTTTACAGTCTCTATGACTTTTCTAAGGCTTCCTTAATGAGTCTTCTGAGTGATAAAATGTGCAATTAAAAACTGTAGCTCCCTCAGTTAATTCAGATTTTCTTCTTGTACCACTAGCACAATCAGCTTCATAATCCAGCTGATACACCTTTCCTATGACCCATAATTATGTTCCTAAAAGCCTCCTAAGCTCTTAATTTCATGTCCATCTTTTATAAAAGATTATTTGCAAGAGATGCCTTGTCTTTTCAAGGTGGAAATACTGGCAGAGCTTTCCTGCTCTGCTTCAGTTTTTAACTGAGGTTTGAGCACTCAGATGTGAGGCAAGACTCATGGATGGCTGGAGTTGTGCCAGGGTTGGGCTGGATCTCAGGGAAAGGTCCTTCCCCCAGAGGGTGGTGGGCACTGACCAGGCTCCCCAGGGCAGTGGGCACAGCCCCAAGGCTGCCAGAGCTCCAGGAGGGTTTGGGGCACAGGGTGGGATTGTTGGGGTGTCTGTACAGGGTTAGCACTTGGATTGGATGGTCCTTGGGGGTCCCTTCCAGCTCAGGATGGTCTGTGATTTTCTATTTCCCAGCCTTCACCCTGGTCTGGAGGTCCATGATCTGCTCAGCTTCACATCTCCTGAGGGGCTGCAGTGCTACTTTGTCACTGCTGGGCACAGTTACTGGAACACTGAGTTTCAAAGATGACAAAGCCATTTTAGGGCATCATTTTAAGGAGGAGAGCAGTGCAGAGTCCAGAGAAGAACAACGAGGCTGGAGAAGGGACTGGAGCACAAGTGCTGTGGGGAGAGGCTGAGGGAGCTGGGGGTGTTCAGCCTGGAGAAGAGGAGGCTCAGAGGTGACCTCAGCACTGTCTGGAACTGCCTGAAGGGAAGTTCTGGCCAGGTGGGGGTTGGTCTCTTCTCCCAGGCACTCAGCAATAGGACAAGGGGGCACGATGGGCTCAAGCTCTGCCAGGGGAAATTGAAGTTGGAGATCAGGAAAAAATTCTTTGCAGAGAGAGTGCTCAGGCATTGGAATGGGCTGCCCAGAGAGGGGGTGGATTCCCCATCCCTGGAGGTTTTTAAGGTGAGCTTGGCCGTGGCACTGAGTGCCATGATCTGGTAAAGGGACTGGAGTTGGACCAAGGGTTGGACTCGATGATCTTGGAGGTCTTTTCCAACCCAATCCATTCTATGATTCTATGATTCTATGATTCTAACTATAAGGGAAGGTGTTCAGACCAAGACTGGCTCCTCCCCTAATTATGAGAGACTCCCCCACTTACAGGGAGCTGTACAGAAAACCAAGGATGTAAAACTGCTCAGCTGTGTCAGAGACAAACCCCAGGATTAGAGAGTGAGTGCCCAAGGATAGACTGGATGAGATGCTGAACAACCTGGGCTGGTGGGAGGTGTCCCTGCCCATGGTAGGGGGTTGAAACAACATGGACTTCATCTTCCCTTCCAACCCAAACCACCCTGTGATTCTATGATGATTCAGACCAAGGAAACTCAAGGAGAACTTCAGTGCCCGGCCATCACTCCAGAGCCAAGCCCTGACAGGGACCAGGGCTGTGGGCAAGTTTGGATGCAGATCTTTCCTTGGCCTCACATCAGATCTTCGAAGGCAACACTCAAACTTTGCATAGCTTTGCTCAAGCCTCATTTTCTTCCTTAATGAGGAGTTGAGATGGAAATGAAAGCCTGTGGGTGGGCCCAGGAGAGCTCCAGGACCACTGCCTGCCTGCCAGGAGATGCTGAGTGTCTCAGAGTGTTATTCAGAGTGTCTCAGAATAACAAACACACTGTTATTTCAGCATTCAGGGACTTTCATCCCCTCCTGGTGTACTCACTGTCTTTCTCATTAGAGCCCTTTCTTCTGGCTCCACTCCTGACTTTCCTTACACTGTTTACACTTCTCTCTTCTTGTTCCCTTTCCATGTCTCCAAACTGTTCTGCTGATGAGCCAACGTGTGTGAGAGGGAAGGTTTCCCTGGGTATCCAACATGCCTTCTGATGCTCAAAGGATTCAAAGAGCTGAGTGATACTGTGCAGATTAGAGAGAGCAGAGAATGCTAAAGACACACAAAGGGTGCAGGAAAGCTAAAATCACTTCAAACATTAATATCCTTCTTTGTGCCATATTCTACCATAAAAGAAAAAAAAAAGAGTATTCTGTATCTTAAGCTTGAATCTTTTATTCTTTTCATTTCGTTTCAAGCAGTTCTCTGATAAGACAGACACCCAAACTTTTTAAAAATTAATGTTGTTATATATATAGATGTGGGTTAAAATATATATTCAGGAATATAATACTCTGTGAGGACTTCTGGTGAGTGTCTGAAAAACACAATCATGAAGGTTTTACTACTCAGGACCATTAGAGAAGAAAAAGAAGGCAGATATAATCTTGGAAGGGATGAGACTACAAAGAAAAATGGTTTGCCTCTTTCCTTATTTCTTCCTCAAAGAGGAGAGAAAAGAGATTTTACAGGTTACAGCCACCAGTGGATGCTGTGACACAGAGAGGGATATCCACAAGATGCCTCCTTAAGGAAAGGATCAGGGAAATGTTTAGGGCTTGGGGGCTTTTTGGTTTGCTTGTTGTGGTTTTGTTTTGTTTTGTGGTGGGGTATTTAAAGGGTGTTTTGGTTTTTTTGTTGGTTGGTGTTGTTTTGTTGGGTTTTTATTTTTAATTTCCACAATAAGAATGAAATTTTTGGTCACTTCCTGACAAGTTTCACTTTGGACTTGTCCAGCTGCTCCCAGTTGGGATCTATTCATTACATTTACTGTGACTAGAAGAAAGTTCTCCAACCTCCAAAAAAACAACCCTAAAAACCCCCAAACAAGTACAGGGCTAGCAAAGAAAACTTCATTGAATACAGAGATTTGCAAAGAAATAACCAGAAAGTGAAGAATTTCAAGCTAAGACAGTCATGTCATGAGAGTTAAACCAATTCCTCTCTGAACCAGGAAAAACATGGAATGGAAATGCTGGAGTAGTTAAGACTTGCCCAGAGAAAATGGTCATGGCCTCAAGGCTGCCAGAGCTCCAGGAGTGTTTGGAGGGACAGACTGGGATTGTTGGGGTGTCTGTGCAGGACCAGGAGTTGGACTGATGGTCCTTGTGGGTCTCTCTCAGCTCAGCATATTCCACTGTAATAAACCAGAGATGAAACAATGCCTTGATTTCTCTCATGGCAGATGGTACTGAACTCACTCTGGCCAGAGTCACTAAATCAACACATGCAGCTCCTCCAAGCTGAGTGGTCGATATTTTGGGTGAGAATAAATGGCAGGTTTGCAGGAGGAAAGATCAGAGGTGAAGCAAGGTGGGCATTGCAGCAGAATCCTGAATGTGTTTCCAAACCAACTGGACAGGAGTGATAAAACAGGCAGGAGAGCATCATAAATTTCCTTGGACTGCCTCATACTAATGCTACTCAAAGGGAAGAAA